>NW_028300963.1:5027500-5215000 GCF_049000335.1 Polistes dominula
AAAAAGAGAAGTCTCATATATATATATATATACATATATATTTTTTTCTTCTTCTTTTTCTTGAATAATCAGACTTCACAGTGGAATGATCCCATATTAAATATCCATCTTCGTGTAAAGATTTTATTCATGATCATTAAATAAATTCATCATCAAATTGAAGATAGAATGTTATATCGTCATTTTGATACGATTACGTTGTTATTATTATTCATTACGTATTATTATCATTCATAAAATAATATTCTCATTCGTTATCAATACATAAAACATGCCATCTAAATATATTATTGTAACAACAAGAGTTTGTAATATTGAAACATGATTTTTACTAGTTTTCTTAAATATAATGTTAATTATATTTATAAGATGATTGATAAGAAGATTATTTTTCTTCTTTCTTTAGCTTATTGATTGTATAATTAAAAAAAAAAAAATGAAAAAAAAGATATTTTATCATTTAGTCTTGCAAAAATTCGTTTACGACAAGAGGTACGGTGTATCATTAATAAGATAATATTAGTTTAAAATGCACGTGTAAGTATTACAATCAAGTAATTCATATACAATTGATCCAATCACATGCAACTCATAGGTACAATTTTCTTATATAAGAAACTACAAAAATTGAATTATTGTAGTTGGTTAAAAAATATTTACACATTCATTCATCTACCCCTTCCTCTACCGCGATTAAAACCACCTCTACCTCTACCGGAAACCTTGCCCTTAGGTGGCGGTGATTTTGGTCTAAGTGCTTCTATTCGTTCTGTGCATCCTGTGGTTATTTGACCGGTGGAAAAATAACCGGTATAAAGATCGGCATTAAAATTAGTATTTGTTAATTCTGGACCAACGGTGAGCCAACCTGGTCTAATCGTACTGTCACGTCCAAATAAATGTAATCTAAAAACGATATTTAAAATAGAATATTGCTAATATTAGGATAATTGATATATCAAAAACTATACCTTCGTCTACCAAGGCAAAAGTGTTCAATTATATGAAATATTTCGACAGGCTTTTCAATGGACCCATATTCAGGCTCTTCCGATATGATCAAATCAATATCAACGTTTGCATGAATGAAATCTCCATCCGTAGATCTTCTCACTGTTCCCTTAATACCCATCAAACAATGCTCTTTAGTTCGTTGAAGCACAGCCTTACTATCTAAATTCTTACTGTGTCCAGGATTATTAATATTTGTACGAATCCAACAAATGTCTTCGCAACGTCTGAAACCCCATTTTCGGAGACAGAAACGTCCCATATCCAGACCATCGCTACTTCCACACCATAAAAATACAAAACTTCGATTAGCAGCTACTTCGCCAATATCTAATTCCATTATCTGCGAAAACAAAAAATCTAATTAATTAGATCAATGTCGATTAACTTGTACAATTGATTTACAAAACAATAGAATTCGTATTAACTTGATCCCAGTTCCACAATTGAACGTTTGTTGCACCGCACGTTCTTTGATATTCTTCTAAAGGCGGTTCTATAAGAATTACATCAAATTTACAATTGAGTTCTTTTAAATTGTAACTAAGGAGATCAGTTTTGAGATACATCGGAGGAGTAGCAGTGTCTGCTATTAAATCGTCCTTTAATTTGATCAGTTCTCTGAGTTTAGGATATTCCTCGAATCTATCGGCTAATCCTACGTCTCTTATAAAATTTTGCGGTCTTTGACCAGTATCAATAAAATGTTGACAATAATCATTATGCGGATTCGACGATTGTGTACCCTGAAATATTACAAAAACATTTCTATAAAAGTAATCAAATGTAAAAAAGACATGAAATCAACTTAAAAACTTACTTTTAGAAAGGTTGAAGAATCCTTGTAAACGATTTCATCCGTGGGTACTGCATCATCTTTTACATCTTTTACAGTACTTTCTGATTTCTCCGATAATAGTTTTCCCTTCTTTTTCTGGACATTATCGATGTCAGTACCCAAAATTTGTCTCAGTTCATCTACACTGGAAACTCCAAGCTGAAAAAAAGAAAAAGTAGAAATTTCAATAAATTATAAAATTTAAGGTGGAACAATTTAAAAAATAATCGAACAATTTTCTAAAACTTACCGTTTGTGCTAGAAGTTTTTTCCTTTTTTGAGAACGTTCCCTTAGTGTTTGCAACATTTTTCATTGTTTATATTTAGTTTTAGGTTATGTATTTACAAAAAAAGGGATATAAAATAAATTTCATTTACACTTAGTAAAGAAGAACAAACAATTGATATCACAGATTAGTTGGATCACCGTTTTTATTCTTGATTATTTAATTAAAATAAAAACATTGTGTATAATAATAAAAATAGAAATATGTGGAGCAAACTGTTGTTACAAATAAGAAGACCACATCATTGCAGCGGGATGTCAAGTCGATAATATGTGCGTATGTATATACATATCAAACGTGTTATTAAATAATCCTAACGTTTCAAATATATAATTGCGTGTATATATGATTATAATAAATTAGGATAATTATTGTAATAATTGTATAAATTAAATATTCATATTTAAATACAATAGAAATACGATGCATGTAACTCAAGTTTATATATGATACGTAACTGAAAAAAAATTCGATCGAGGCGCCATCTAGTAAAAAAATATCGGTTCTCTTACGGAACCCTCCATAATTACGATCCTGGAAGCGCCAAAACGATCGACGCGCCATCTACTCTTTAACGCGCCGACGTAGTGATCTAATTACATTTTTTTCTTTGCAATAATTAATATTTAAACGAAGTGATTATATCACAAATGTTACATAATCTGTTCCTAAAGATAATTTCGTTGATGGTTATGATTTGAATGGTATGTCAGATTATGTTGTACGATTATACAGAAGTGATTTCATAATGAGTTTGTGTACAAGACCAATGGAGGCAAAGTTATTGAGCGAGATTTCAAATCGTAAGTATTTAACATTTTGTCAAAAGGTAAAGAAAACCAATTATAACGACTCATGTAATAAAAAAAATGTTTTTTTACAGAAAAGAAAATATTGTTTCTCAAGAAACTATAATAACAAGAAGATAGAAGTTGATAATTTTTTTTTAGTAAGATCAAATGGCGTTTACATGAATAAATGAAAGGTCGATTAAATTATTGCAGAACGAAGTAGAAAAGTTACATTTGATGCAATAAGAAAATGAAATCAACTTCGAGTTAACCTTCGAACGTTTTGCTTGTTCTTATTATACATAACGTGTTATGACAATGTGTAATTGACCACACGTGAACGTTGACAATGAGTTAGAAATTGCACTTTAATTACGTCGAGGCCCGTCCATAAACTTTAACGAACTATGACTAAGGCTAATGTCGTGTAATCCGATCGTTGGTCGTCATTCCTGGTCGTTACTTTTCGCTCGCGTTACTTTGCTATCGTATTTCTTATTTTTCCTTTTTTCTTTTCCTAGCTCAATGTTTTTCTACGATGACGGTTGTACACGCTTGATAAGAATAAATGGTAATTATCTTATTGTTAGTTTATCGGAAGTATACGAAAGGTTATTATGCAAGTCGTCCTTATCGAACGCACAAAGTTTCTTTTTCTTACCTCTTTGCGAATGAGATATATTTTTCTGTCCATTCGAAAAACTTTCTCTCATTTTATTTTTTAAAATATATATTGATCTGTAATGTTTCAATGAAACATACGTAAATATCAAATCCTCCCCTTTACCAACTTGTTCATTCAAAAAATAATGAACAAAAACATTCGTAAATCTATCATTAAAATCAATGCGTGAGTAATAAATCTCATTACCCCCGATTAAATTACTCCACTTCTCGTTTTGTTTCATAAAACAAGTCTTAAGTAAAAAGTGACCTTTTGTAATTGCCTACTTTCCATTTTATTGGATCTGACATATCGATTTTGAATGAAGAACGTCGCGATTCATGAAAATGGATATTTGCATTGTTAGTTTTGGGAGTAATGAAGAAAATGTGATAAGAGGTTAGCAGAGGGTCCAGTAGGAGCAGGGTGGGTGGGGGGCAGGAGCGGTGGTGGCAGCGATCCAATCGGAATCCTCGTGGAGTGCCGGTTCCGGTCGCTTCGCCGGCGGTCGACGTCAGTCGGCGACGTCAGTCGGTTTTCAAAAGGACGCGGGGTCGGACGCTCGCGTCTTTTAATCGCGGAATTGTACGCGCGAATAACCGATCTATGTGCGATGTCGAGCTGACGTTTGCCCAATCGACGCCCTCGAATCACGAGGAAGCATTTTTCTACTTCTTCTACTTCTTCTACTTCTTCTACTTCTACTTCTACTTCTTCTTCTTTTTCTATTTTCTTCATCAAAGTAAGATATTTATTTATTTTATCTTTCATCTAACTCTCTTTAGAATTAAATCATATCGACGGTCTCCCCCTATTAATTGCATTACCCTTTCAAAATAATTTCAAACAACTTTCTCCCTGTCCATTTAAAAGGAAATATACAAGTATTGTAAATAAATAATTAAAATAATTAATCTATCGATGGAAAGAAATCGTATATCGACTTATTTACCCAATTTAAATACCTAAAATATACTCTTCGGATAGTTTAGAATCATGGAAAATAATTCTTCTCGTAAAGGTGTGCTTTTACATCGTGTTAAAACTTCTCGTTACAGGTAGTTCGTTCTTGCAACTTGTATAAAACTCGTTTGCAAAAAAATCTCTAACCGGTCGTTTGTGGATATTTAAGATCGATCGTTTTGAATAATTTAAAAATCAATTTCATCTCTTACATATCTATAACATTTGCTTATTCGTATTATTAATTTTATATATGAGTTTTATATGAGGATAAGTGTTATGTATAAATAATAAATCAAAATGAGAGACTTTGTGTCAATATATATTTGGATGTTTAAAAGGTAAATGAATGTTTAAAGGGCTAAGTTAATAAAAAAAAATTGGATAGAGAAATAATCGATGGGACGACTTGTAACCTTCTTGATTGGCTTTACCCGCCGATAGTGTGTAATCGGGATCTATCGGTTAAAATCGGAAAAGATCGAGGATGAAGGCGTATAGGCGTATGTATAGGGTTACGTATAGGCCGTATGTATATAGGCGAGTTTACGAGAGTGAGCGCGAGCGCGCGCACTTGCTCTTTCAATCAGGAAAGAAAGACGGAGAACAACTCCTCTCTTGAGCAGTCTCTCGCGACGGTGTCAAGGTAACAGCCGGCGGAAACAGGTGGTGAGCTATAAGCCGGTCTCGCGTCGCTTCCTCGTCGTTCACCTCGTCGTTATCGTCGCGATATCGGGCTCCGAAAGGGTCTCTTCCTTCAACAGGAGGACGCTCGCAAGGTCGCCCTAATCGATCGTTCGATCGATCGATCTTTCGTTCGTTCGTACGTTCGTTAGTTCGTTCGTTCGTTCTTTCGTTTGACCGACCGTTTATCGAGGTTCGTATCACGTTCCTCCTATCCATATATTTATCTTAATTTTATTTTCATTCTTTTCTCTCTTATAATTAATCGAATATTAACTTATAATCTTTCATATACATATATTTATATTCATAGGTATGTAAACTATTTTCTTCTTATTCTTATTCTTATTCTTATTCTTATTCTTATGCTTACTCTTCTTCTTCTTCTTCTTCTTCTTCTTCTTCTTTGGTATACGATTAGAGAGGTAATATATTGTTGTAAATAAAATTTCGAAAAATAAGGGAGTCGTTATTTTGTCATTTTAAATTCTCTATCTCTCTCTCCTCTCGTCTCTTCTCTCTTCTCTATTCTATCTTATCGTCGAAGAAACGATAGAAATCAAACGGAGAATAAACTTTGATTCTACGGTAAATAATCGCGTGGAAAGAATTGGAAAAGATTGAATAAATAGAATCTCTCGGATACGTCACGACCTTCTTCTCTTTCTCCTCCTTTCCTATTTTTTCGAGAGTAAATTAGAAGGAGTATTAGTCACTTATGTAGAAGCGGGAAGTCACTGCATTGTTTCTTTCAGGGGGGGGGAGAGGAAAACAAAAGTAGAGAAGCAGAGAGAAAGTAAATAAGTAAGTAAATAAATGAGAGAGAGAGAGAGAGAGAGAGAGAGAGAGAGAAAGCCGTATAAGTTCGAGCGTGATGGATCGCGAAAACAATTTTTTGTTCATGTCAGAGACTGACAAAGGTCTTAGAATATGACATAGGAATAGGAAAAGAGAAGGAAGATGAACGCGCGTTTGTTCGTACGAGTGCGAGAGAGACAATTGAATTAGTTAGAGATTGAATAGTCGTCTCGCGAACGGGAAAAGATCGTTTGTGATTGGTCAAACTAATCGTGTATTACCACGAAAATTCCTTCGAATTCCGAGAAACGGTTGGCACCGATAGCAACGTCACCCTTTTCCTCTCCGGCTTGCAAGCAGCTAGGATCGTCCTCGTTTAAACTATAAACAATATATTGAGACGTCGAGAAAGAAACAAAGAAAGAAATCGAATACAGAGAAAAAGAATCAAAGAGAGAGAGAGAGAGAGAGAGAAAGGGAAATAGAAATAGGGAGAGAGAGGGAGAGAGAGAGAGAGAGAGAGAAAGAGAGTAAAGGAGAGTAAAGAGATAAAAGAAAGAAAAAGAATTCAAGGAAACGTGAGAGATTCTTACGCCTACGTATAGGGTGAGTCACCTAACCGCGATCTACCTTTCGTTACCCCCGTATCTATCAACTATTTGAAAACAAGTGTATAATATCATCTGTAAATGCTCATTTCGTTAAGGCTCCTCGATATATTGCCTTTTTCAAAGTATAAAATAAAATCACGCGTGACATATATTATATTCACATTATTATTTAGATTTCCTCTTCTTGTATTTGAAAAATTAAAAATCAACGTACGAGTCACTCTGTGGATGATGTGAATATACATCATTATCACATTATTATTATTATTGTTATTATTATTATTATTATTATTATTGTTATCGTTTCATTTTAATCGATCATTAGAGATTAATACAAATATAAATTGAATTTTATTAATAGCATTTGTAATTATTCTAAATAAGATAGTTAACCGATCTTTTGCGATAAGCATCGATACGTATTTTGTCCTTTGACAATGTCCTCGACTTTATTTTCACGATGATACTTCAAACAACGACGACATCTACTATTACGATATTCACATTTCACCTTTAGTTTTATGTACGTGCCTTTCTAATGTACACATCTTCCTCCTACAGTTATATACAAATATAATCTATATATATGTACGTGTATCAGAAGAGTAATAGATATTTTTTGTTTATATATATATATATATATATATATATATATATATCTATTTGAAATATACATATATATATATTTAGTTGTTAGTTAATTTACAAATATTTATATATTAATTTTTGGGGGTGGGGTGTGTTTGATTTTTGCAGAAATATACGGCGAATTCGCCGTAGGAGCAATCGAACGAGATGAGACCCGACGAGGTGATACAGACAGAGCGAAGGGCGGCAGAGACTATGTCGGAAACGTCGGAAGGCACACCCACAAGTAGCATTTCCGGCAAGTCCGGTTTCGAGAGTCGCGAAGAAATTCGAGATCTCGCGGCCGTCTTAGGAATTTCTAATCCGGAGGACCTACATCAAGATCGTTTCCGCGTTGATAGACGAAAATTAGAGCAAATGTTACAGGGTCAGTATCATTAGTCTTTTTTACATTTTTTTTTCATTTTTCTTTTACATATCTCCATTATTTTCAATTAGGTTCTTCATTGAAAAAAAAAGAAAACAAAAAAAAGGTAGTTTCAAACCTTTGACCTTTTTTATCGTCGTTCAGTAACTTATTTATGTAATTTTCTCGTTTCTATTCCGTTCTATTCTTTTTTGTTGTTTTTTTTTTGCTCATAAATTCTTTAATTTATTACTCGTTTTCGTGTGGTTATATATATATATATATTAATAATATTATTTCAATATTTTATATATAATTTTATATTTTTTATATTATTTAGAAGAAGAAGAATATTATTATTTATATTATATTAATATTAAATATTAATATTATTATATATATATATATATATATATATATAAAATATATTATACGATAGATCGTTAATTAAGATAATCGAACCGGTAGTAGTAGTAGTAGTAGTACTTTAAATATTTTTTACTTTACACATCAGCAAGCAGATCTTTCTGTTTTTTCTTTTTTCGAAATTAATTTCTTGCGATGTCATAATGTTAAAAATGATTATGTTAGCATTAAAAGAAAGGTATCAAATATTTTATACTCGAGTATTTTTTTCAATGAAAGGACGATTTAAAAAGAGAGAGAGGAAAAAGGAAAACAAAAGAAAAAGCTAAGCAAATTTGATCAATTCGAACGTACGTTCGTCTCTCCGTTCGTTCGTTCGTTCTTAATATAATAAATTGAACTTTATGATCATATTGAAAATTATTTACTCGTGCGGAAGATCGATACAAAAATAAAGAAATAAAAAAAGAAAGAAAGAAAGAAAGAAGAAAATGGAAAGGTGAAATAGATTTCAATTAACATTAATATCTGATAGATTGATAATATGGTAGATTTTTGATGAGTAAAGAGAACGAGGAAACGTTTTAGTTTCTACATAAATATGATAAATAAGTAAATACATGCAACCGTCATAAAAAGGGACGGACATTACATGTCGAAAGTTTTGTCATCGTAATGACCAATTAGAAGATTCTAAGTCGATATTGCGTGAAACGGTACGTGACCGTTGCCTCGTTTGCCTCGTTTCGCTTCGACCATCGAGGACTCCATCTTCATCTTCATCTTCATCTTCATCTTCTTCTTCTTCTTCATCTTCTTATTCTTTTATATATTTGCATTTTACGAATAGATACATAAGATGGATACAGAGAGATACCTAGAGAAAGAAAGAACATGTATATTTGTCGGTGTGTATATGTTAGAACTTTGTATATCCGGCAATCGGATTTAAATAGACACACACACACATTATGTTTATAAACCGGATTATAGGAACCGTCAAAGCCTACAATTATTGTTTTCCTACTTTGCTTGTCCCAAACTTGTGTGACAGTAGCAATAAATAGACATTGATATTCAAGTGGGCAATTAAATACACACGAACAATAATTTATAACACATATATTATATTTCATCGTATTCGATGAAATTGTCTCGTTTATTCTTTTCATCTCTCTATCTATCATTTACACCAAACGTTTACTTTGTCTCTTTTTTTTTCCTTCTTTCTTTCTTTCTTTCTTTTTTTTTTTTTTTTTAAATTATATTTTCTCAATATCTCTTTTCGCAGCAGCAGCAACAGGGAACACATATATAAACGTTTACTCGTTGTTGTAAATATTTGAATGCGATATATCTGACAATTTACTTTTTTATTTTTACAGGTGACAACGATTTGCCAAAAGCAGCGGATACATTTTTTCATAGCGTAAGTAAACACATATATATATATCTTAATTTTTTTTTTTTTTTTTTACTAAAATATTATTGTTCTCGTGATATAATCGACAAAAGAGATCGATGATTAAACTTAAGGAATAATTAACAGTTGTGACGAGAGAAATAAATTGTTTGCAATTACATTTGAAATTGTAATTATAAAATGGTAGAATGAAAATCGAGATCGATCTTTTTATTTAAAAAATATATATATATATATCTTAATTTTTTTTTTTTTTTACTAAAATATTATTGTTCTCGCGATATAATCGACAAAAGAGATCGATGATTAAACTTAAGGAATAATTAACAGTTGTGACGAGAGAAATAAATTGTTTGCAATTACATTTGAAATTGTAATTATAAAATGGTAAAATGAAAATCGAGATCGACATTTTTATTTAAAAAAAAAAATATATATATATATATATATATATATTCTCTAAAGTATATCATCGAGAATGCATCGAACTCAAAGTTACGTTCGAGTTCATCGCGAACGACATTGATTAATCTTTCATGCATCGACGTGTTGTAAAATGTGTTAATTAAGGTATCTTTTTTTTAAAAGAAGAACTTTATAAAGATCAATCGAAAGTGAATTTTCACGCTCTCTTATAGTATTTTAATTGAAATATACAAGTAGCATTTGAAATGTACGCGATTGATGGGTTTAAAATTGTGTTCGATTAGATTCGGTTCAAATCTCCTCGTCGTCGTCGTCGTTTAAGTTTAAGTTTCATATATCCGTGTTTAAGAGATCGTTTTACCTATCGATCGGATACTTTTGATCTATAGATCTTTCACGATCGATAGATCAAGAACTTTAGATGACGATTAGAGATAGGACGTTCCGTTGACGTAACGCCTTTCCCTTTTCTCCAACTCAAAGTTATAAAAAAAAACATCAAACGTGTTCACGCTCGTGTCTTTTCCATTCACATTTCCCTTTCTTTTTCCCCTATGTAACATTAAAATTGCCGGTATAATTTTTTGGTAATTAATTTATTGCTAAATATTATACACGTAATAATAGGGATCTCAATTAGTGCTATATATATATATATATATATATATATATATATTTGTCGTTGCATAATATTTATTACACTATAAACAAACATAGATCTCATTTAGATAAACGAAAATAAATAAAAAACATATAATTTTTTTTTTTTTTAATTTGATTTTAATTTGATCGCGTTAGAACATTTTTTTTATTTTATTTTTATTCCTCATATAATTTTCATCAATTTTTTTCTCTCGCATTAGAACATTTTTGTATTTATATTTCTGATATAATTTTCATCGATTATTTCTTTCTCTAGCATATAGTAAGCACATAGTGAAATAATCTCTCGTTCTCTTTCTTTGTTTTATTCTCGTGGATTAGCATGGAATAAAAATAATAAATCCTGAAGCAATAGAAACGCACGTGCAAGAGATGCGATTACTAAAGAGATCGTGAATTTCCCCTTCTGCACGTCTTCAAATTATCTTTGATTCGATCGGATTGTTGCAGTTTGGTGTCGACATAGTTTAACGGGGTTTTATAGTCACTTCTTGAAACAATCCTACATGAATAAATAAAATTTACATGATAAATAATTTATATATTTAAATATGATGTTTTTTTTTATTGTCTTTTAATATTATGCATAAATTAATTAAAATTAAATGAACATTTGGAATTGTAAAGATATGTGATTATTATACATAGTTCTTAAAAGTCAAAAGAGTGTAACGCGTTTTTGCATATACACACACATACACACAAGTATATACATACATACATACAAACACGCAGCAGCAAACATATAGGCTGTCTTCTCTGTCTCTTGACCTTGCGATTATGCGAGAACTAAGAAGGCTATTTTTGTATATTTGTTCTCCCGTCTCTTACGAAGAAGAAACCGATAATAATTCTCAAGCTCGACTTTCTCGCGTGTCGATAAAGCCGACTCGTTTTCGATTCGTTTATACACGTTTACGGGAATCACGTGTTACACATATATATGTCGAATGAACAATTCGAAAAAGATGTGTTAATGGGAAATTCGATAGTATTCAAATAATCTTTTTGATTTTTATTCGAATGTGTAGAAATTCTTTTATTTTTTTCTTATCGTGTCAAACTTTCCTTATCAATTTTTTTTTTGTCTTCTCATTCACCATATGCGAATTTATTTCTAATTTTCACTTTCTCATTTATGGATTAACGAATCGTTATATTATTTTCTTATTATCTTTCCTAATCACGTTTCATTTCATTTCATTTATTTACTTTAGATATAGGAATGTGTTTATACGTTTCTCTTATCATTATCCTCTAACGTTTCGAACTCATCAGATTATCTCGATACATTAAATCGTTTTCTCTTTCTCTCTCTCTCTCTCTCTCTCTCTGTTTCACTTCGTATTTTCATCATTTCATTCGTTCAAACGTTTCTTTTTTTACTTTGTTTTAAATATACCCGACTAAATGTTTTTAACGATAAAAACTTGGACGTGAACGTATCAATCGGGATTCTCATAAATATTCCTACATACTTACCTACCCTACCCTACCCTACCCTACTCGCGTATCGTAAGAAAATATTTTCTCGGCATATTATAGGCTGCGTTATTTTTCGTTCTTCGACAAAATGTTTATTCGTTATCTTCTTTTTACTCTTCTTAATACAAATCTAGCAAAATAAATTTAATCTGTAGATATTACGTAAGAAAAATATTATTACCCTGTTTAAATATATATATATTTATATATATTTAATTAAATAAATAAATAATAATATTATATGTAAATTTTATATTATTTTATTATTTATTTTAATATTTTAATTTATATTATTTTAATATTTATTTTAACATTTAACTTAAAAATAAAAAATATAATATTATCTTATTTTATTTTAATATTTTAATTTATATAATTATAATATTACATAAATATAAATATATATACATATACATATATATATATAAGAAACTTATCAAAGGATTCAATGAATCGTACGAATTACTAAAGATGAACGTTACTCGAAAAATAGTGTTTGTTCGGCGCGTGTGTTTTTTTATGGAAAAAAAAAAAAATAATATAACTCTACTTAATCATTACCTTTAAATGAATTTTCTAACACGCGTAATCTAATAAGACATATAGGAAAATGCATCGTTATACGTTGTTCGACAAGTTCGAAGGCAATGTTCGCGCTTATCCTTATCGTTGGTGCGTTGCGCAAAAGGGGCCCTGGAAATACACTGCTCGATTATTTATAGACCGGCTTTACCCGATTCCAATTGCAACATACATATGCAACGGTTTCACTTGCACGCTCTTTTAAAACTAACTTTTACCGTCTCTACCCAATCATCTTAACTCGTATCAAATGATTTCTCTAGTAGCAGTAGTAGTAGTAGTATTAGTAGTAATAAATAAAGTGGGGTTTCTAGAGTGAAAATCACTGACATTAAAGTCGCGTGGGTGAACTGAGAGAGTGAAAGAGAGAGAGAGAGATCCTTGCCAACTTGATGACACTTCCATAAAAACCAGTTGAGTCCGAACACTAAACCCCTCAACCAACCAACCCACCCACCCACCACCTCACCCCATCCTCCTCTTCTCTTTTTTTTTCTATCTAAGAGAGCGTGTCCGTTCTCGTTCCATTCTATAAATTTCAGTACTGGTCAAAATTTACGACATTCTCCAAATGTAGGTAGAATCACGTTCTTTTGGAAGAGAGAGAGAGAGAGAGAGAGAGAGAGAGAGAGAGAGAGAGAAAGAGAAAGTAGTAAGACGAAAAATATTTAACACTAATCATAAATCATAATATACGAATTGTTGCTTTTTTTCTTCTTACGAGAAATATTATTAACTTTTTTTTTTTTTTATTCGACACTTCTCTAAATATCGTGTCACGATATATTATTCAATTTAATAGATGTACAAATTTACTATTATAGATGACTACAATATTAGTATATTTTTATTATTTTCTTTTTACAAATGCTTCATTTCCTCAATCTCTTTTATTTTATTTCAATAGATATAAAAATAGTTGATAATAGATGTATATTAATCTTATCATCGATATCGTTTATTTTGAAATGATAAAATTGTGAATTTATTTTCAAATGGCGATATATAAACTTTCCGATAATAACAATAATTAATCTAATACGATTTATTTGAAGAGATGAACAATAACTACTTGAACGTTTCTCTCTCACGTAATATCAAAATCGAAGACTTTGTTCCGTAAATTCTTATCATCTTCATTCGATTTCGATTTTATTTTTTTCAACTTTATTTCCATTATGTAATCATTCGGTTGTTACACGGCAATACCGATAAGGAGGATACATTTGATACAGCTGACGCATTCAAATAATATATATGTATATATACACATTTATATATATATATACACAAATAAATTTTGTTGAACGACAGGATCTCTAACTTTCACCAATTTCTCGTCTGTTAGCAGCAGCAGCAATATCGTTGATTATTTTTTTGTATATATATATATATATGCATATACATATACATATATATTTATCAGTGAATAAAAAGCATACGTGTTTATAAAGATATTGACACGCAAACACACGTGTCTTTTGAATTGAAATAATTTACATGTACACTCAAGGCTGCTACTCAACCACGGTTTGTGTCATCTTGATATGTTTTTTGCAGTATTTTTCCACTGTATAACTCGACCTCTGGCACATGTCCAGGACGATATCGAAAAAGACCTGGAGAGAGGAGATTCGGATTCGCGTTTTTCCAAATGGTATATTCATTTGAATCCGTTTAAAGTGAGAACAGAGAGAGAGAGAATTCAGGGTTCTAAGATCTAAATTTATTTTTTACTTGGATTTAGTTTTTTTTTTTTTTTTTTTTTTCATGTGATAATAAGCAAATTGGTCAATGTCATTTTTTAAAATATCTACGACATCGAGTATGTAATTTTTAAATTAGCAAATATGCCCGATACTGTACCGATAAGAATAATCGTAGACACGTGTATATATATATATATGTATTGCAAGATAGGAACGATTATGTTCATATTTTATTTTCAAAACTAATTACTGATTACTCACAATTTTAATCGTACACGAGGCACTTATAACCATCGTTTCTTTAATCTTTATATAAGTATTATTTCTTTATAATATTTTTAAAAAGATGAAACTTTCATCTTTATCTTATTCTTTTCATCAAGTTTAGAATACTCGTCGTCATTATCTGATAGAATTTGATCGAGAGAATGATAAGTTGTAAACTTTGTAGAAAGTTTGTCGATTATTTGGAAATTTTCTTTTTTCTTTTTTTTCAAATTGAAAATTCGAATATTATTGTTACGAATGAAAATAATTTGATTTATTTAGTAATTTTCTTCTATTCGATGGATACTACCTTACCGTAGTATATCTAATTGTAAGATGTAAATACTTAAGTAAGTTTTGTATAAGAGGGGTAGGTTTCCAAAGACGAAAATGAAGTTAGGCGAAAGGAAGGAAGAAAAGTACTCTCTTCGTTGCTTAGTCTAAACTCCACGTTTTAACGAAGGAAACGAAGTGTAAGTTCAAAAGCGTTTTACCGCTTTAAAACGTAGCTAATGTGATTTCCATTGGAGAGGAAGAGATGTATGTGTCAGACTGGCGCCTTCTGTAACATTCGACGTTCCAAAAAGTGTAAACGCCTTCTCCTAGATCTAACGTAAATATTATTCTATTTTGTTTAACGAACCGTATTGATTCGTATATGGCTAAAAAAGAGTTATGCATTTTTTGGTGTGTGTCGACTATAGAAAACAAGTTTTATATTAAAATAACAAAATAGATAGAAATAATTGAAAATATCGAACGGCCTGGTCGCGCTCTGATGTGTATGTGTATGTTTGTAACATCGAACTTTGTATTATTCAAATTTTTCTAATGAATAAAAGAAACTAAATAAATTCATATTTCAAGGTAGACACACGATTCGACACCGTAATCGAAATATTAAATGTTTTGCAAATGTGTATAGGTTATCGTTTGATTTAATTTGATGTTGGCGAGTAATGGGTTAATTTTAAGATATTTGTTGATAAATGAAAAGAAAGAAAGAAAAAAAATGTGACTTTTAATTCGATAATTCGATCACATATATCAAGTATAATTTATTACAGTTAATGTACATTAGATTGAAATGAAATGCAATGTTAATGTTGCGAAAGAAATGTAGCATTGAAAAAGTGTGTCTTGAGTGATTTAGTAAAAGGGAATCTTCAAAAGATTTCTTCTTCGACGATCCTATCGATCGTAAACTTCTTCTTCTTCTTCTTCTTCGAATACAAAGGTTAGGATCTTCGACTGTTTAACATAATCCAATATTAATTAGGTATGCTCGTATTCAGTCTAGACGGTAAAAGCAACGACAAAGATGTATGTACACTGATATAAAGAATATATCAAATTCATGATCGTCGTATATAGGTACACTAATTCAGTAGAAAATTTTTCTCATGCATCGATTCGTGAATACTTTTACGTACAATGTCACGTGAGATTATTCGAAAATACTGATGAAATCGTAAATTTATTTATCACGTGATAAATTATTTTCTTTCTTTTTTTTTTCTGATACTTTCAAAGTTGATAGGATGCTACTTTTATACTTACAGGCATATATATTTATATATACATTTGTGTATCAGTTCAGTGATTATGAAAAATGGTTTAATCTTGAGTCGTATTTTTCTCGTTTTTTTTTTTTTTCATTTTGAGATATTTTGACATTTAGATTTGAAATATTTCAAAAATTTCAATTACGGCACGTGTTAATAAATACGTCTTTTAATATTTCTAATGACTTACATTTGTAAATCACTTTTATGATCATTAATGATTCTTATACGTATTACGATAAATGAACCTCTAATCTCGTCAAATCGATAATAAATTTATATATAATTATATTATTAAAAAATTAATTATAAAAATATTAATAATATAATATAAATTAATATATATTAATTTTAACTAATAATATTATAATATATATATATATATTTATTTATTTATATATAATAATTTTAATTAATTATATATTATATTAAGCTAATTATATATATATAAATATGTTTCTTATCGAAGATAATTGCATACTCAAATTGTTTCGAATTTATCAAGGATAATGATTATTGAAAAATATATTTACATTTGTCTTTTTCCATTTTAGATTCGTATTATATTCCCATTATATTCCTATTAAATTTCTATTTTCATTTGTCTCCATTTTGAAGAATTTTCTTTTCGAAATGTATTTGACAAGTAAAGTCGAAGTTCGACCATACATTTTAAATTGCACAACTCTGCGTCGATATCTTCTTGTCGAGTTTATCAAGAGTCTAACTTCTCTCTCTCTCTCGCTCTCTCTCTCTCTCTCTCTCTCTTACACACACTCTCTTTCATTCCCCCTCCCTCGTCTCTTCTCTACTTCGTTTTTCGTTTTCTCAAAAGCACATAATAACGACTTCGTTTGTCCGTTCCGTCACCGAATTTATCGCGCGATAAATTACGAGAGAATTCAAGTGCGATTTGACGCGAATTTATGAAAAGAAAGAAAGAGAAAGAAAGAAGAAAAAAATAATAATGATATAAAAAAGAAATAAAAATAAAAAAAAAGAAGTTTATAATGATACGATTAACTTGTTCAATTGACGTAACGTTTCATCGTTCGATTTTCTGTATATTTCCAACAAAAATTTCCGCGCTAAACTAAAACCGGTGAAGAAACGTCATCTAACAAAACACTTTTGTTTATTCTCGTTCACGCAACTGAATGTATATAGAAAAATAAAAACGTCTATCGAAGAAATTATCAAATATTAAATCAATCGAGACGTTTTCAATTTGCACATTTCAAAAACACATTGCTTGTTTTGATGCTGTACACATATATATATTACAGTGACTCACAAAAGCATTTCAAATACTCATTTTATAAAGTATTTTTATTCATTATAATAAGTATATTATACAACACTTAACGATATATTATTAACATTGGACTGTTTAAATTATATAAGTAAAGTTTCAAGCAAATTAGATTATATATATATATATAATAGTTATGATTAGATGGTGATAATTATGATATTCGAACTATGAAGTTCCATATCATCAAGTATTACAAGAAAGTTAATAAATAATATGCATAATCGTTTGCAAGATGTTATTCGTGGTAAAGGTCGTAATTATTAATAAATATCAAAGGATATTTTTAATATAATTTATATTTTAATAATTATTGTATATTATTATATTTTATATTATATTATTATTATTACATTATTTACATTATAGTAATATAATCCTTTAATACTAAATAGTATATAAAGCTTTCAAAGTTATTTATTCAAATGCTTTTATGATTTCAGCAATCTTTACGTTTGTAAGAAATAAAACCATTACTATTGTATGTATATTTCGATTAGCTTGAAACTTTACTTATATATAATCCAGTGAGTCATACTTCCATTCAATGTTAATAATACATCGATAAGTGTTCTATAATAATACTTATTATAATAAATAAAGCATTTTATGGCAAATGTTCAAATATTTTCGTGAATCATTGTATTTTTTTAAAATAAAACTTTATATACTTTTATTATTTGATCAAATTTTCTAAATCAACGTATTACAAAATATTGATTTTCGTTGAATTTTTCTTTTTTTTTTCTACTTGAGAAGATGATAATGTTGAAAATAAAAATTTCCAGAAAAAAGGAGAAGAAGAAAATAACATAATTTGACCTGCAAAGAAATAATTTTATCGAAACAACGTTGATAACGCGTACTCTTTGATCAACCATTTTATTTGGTTTTAACCAAAAGACAAATTTACCGAGAGCTTTTCTAAGACTTTAAACTCGACGATATTATTTCACTGAAATACCAAGTACTTATTCTAGCACAACTATTGTAATTTTAGCTTAAGAGAAACGTTGGAATTTAAGCTTTATTTGAGCTTTGCTTGTTTCGTCTACCTCGACTCAACATTTTCATTTTCGGACTGTAAATAGATGAATCAAAAAAAAAGAAAAAAATAAAGGAAAAGGGAAAAAGGAGGGGAAAACAGAAAGTGGAAAGAATAGATATGAAAAGGAAATACATAATAAAAGAATTTTTATAACCTTCGAAGAATGGAATGACACAGGAGAGGGAAGGAAAAAGTAAGGGTAGGAAAATAAACGTTTCGAAAGTTATTTTAACTATAAATGTGTCTCCTCTATTCTATTTTTCTCTGTTTTCTATACTTGTAACAATCTCCTTCCTTCCTGGCAACGAATAACGTTTCGATAAACTTTCACGTTTGTTCTTGAAAAACGGGATTTTGCGATAGTACGGCAATGCTGGTTAAAACGAGGTTAGTGGAGGTAATAAGCGAGAAATGGAGAAAAGCAAACGTAGAGAAAGAAAGAGAGTAAAATTTACTTCCGTGGTCAGAACTCTGGAAAAGAAACTGGAGAATGGTGTGGGAAGGGGAGGGATTGGTAGTGGTGTGGGGAGAGAATAAAAAGGAAAACAGAAAACGTGTGTTCGGGAAAGTAATTAAAACGAACTAAATAAAAGCTGTCTAACTAGTTTAAACTATAGAAATCAAATTATAAGAACACGAAGTTAAAGAATATTGGAAAAAAAGAAATTACAGTTATGTAAAAAGTTACAAACAAAAAAAAAACAAAAAAGAAATAAATAAAAAAGATATAATTACTTGATCGAATTGTTATCGAATTCGTATTCGTATTCGATGAGATTGCGTGAAAATAGAACTCAGAAGGTAAATTGATGTTAGTTGTCTTCTTTTGTTCACCGTTTGTTTTTCGAACCACGAGATTGGATTTAAAAGCAAACCATGGTGGTGGGAGAAGAAGAAGAAGAATAAGTTATTTTGGTGAAGTAGAGTAAAGTGGATCACACCGTTGAGCATCGCGAAGTATTATTGGACGTGGTCCCCTTTCTCATGGACGTTTCACAAGGTGCGTTATTCGAACTTTTCCTTTGCTTACACACTGAGAGAATTCTTTCGTGTGCTATGATTCCGTAGACTGATTGCCTCTGCTCGGCTTGGCTCGACTCGGCTCGGCTCGTCGACAAATTTGAGAAAATATCTCCCGAAATTATATAACTTATAATATGTGAAATTACGTAAGCTTTCAGGGGGACACGTCAGACAGTCAGCCGGTGTAGTACGAGAGCGCGCGCTCACTTCTGCATGGAGAGGGTTGGAGGAAGGGAGAAACTTTGCGAGACGTTTCGTAACGTCGTCACAGTAGGTCGTTAATGCATTCTTCCCGAAAAAAAAAAAAAAATATATATATATTTGTTTTCTTTCCTAAATGCATTAGAAATTTTGAGATAATTACCTGGAAATGAGAAAAGAAAAGAAAAGAAAAGAAAAGAAAAAAAAAGGGTCCATATTATTCCAATTGTGTTTTATTGTAACCAACAACGTAGAGAAATGCGAAATCATTGTTTTTATAGTTAATAAAATTGTCTCGGTCGTAAAGTTTGAAAAGAGAATTCCTGGATATCTCTTGAAAGATTGACTAAATCTAAAAAAAAAGTTAGATTTTGTAAATAGTCGTAAAACTTATGTTAGTAAAGAAAACTCCCTTTAAATTGTTGGTGTGCATCGGGTCGACAACCCGATTGCTTGATACACACGCGGAAGTCGACGTTAATAACCTTGATGTAATCGTATCCGCGAGTTACTTTCCTCGCGGTGAAAACACACACGGCCTGATACATTTTATTCCATTCGTCCTTTTGATTACGCCTTTCGCGTTTTAACCGTCGCCATCAAATGCAGTTTGTACTGCAGTTTCTAACAGTGCTCAACAAATAATAAGGCGGTTCTTGTTCGACTATCGGAAGATAAATAATTACTAACTACCAACTAGAAGTTACCTTTTGTCAAATTATAAGCTTGCTCGTGGAATCATCGAGATGATTGGAGATGAGATTTCTTTCATCTTCATCTTCATTTTCATCTTCTTCTTCTTCTTCTAATCGGGTTTGGTGAGTGGTTTCTATTGTTTATGAAAGTTTCCAATTTATCGAATGAATTTCTTTCTCGGAAAACCTTTCTTCTATTTGTTGAGAGAGAACCTCATTATAAAACACGTGCTAAAAGAATAATAATAATTATTATTATTATTATAATTATTATTATTATTCTCTCATAGAATGATGGAACGTTTCAAATAAGATTTGCAAGAATAATCAACGTCGAGAGACGAATATAAAAAGATCCTTAATCCTTCTCAACACCTATTAAGATAGTCTAATTAACATAAAGTATTAAACGATTAAGAATACTCCAAGATATAATATAATTTTATTTGTAATTTTTCTTTTTGCAGTTTATTCGAATTTATAATACATTTTGTGAAATATAATTCTCTTATTTCAAATTTAAAAAATGGACTTATATTTTATAGTTCCGAGCATGAATAGGAAAAAAAAGAAATAGGACAAAATCGAGAACCCCCATGTGCTTCTACTTTCTCTTTTGACTTGAACAAAAGGAATAAATAAAGGGACGAAAAGAAAACCTTTTTTTTTTTTTGTATTTACTTAAGATTTAAAAATAATAAAAAGAAATATAGTTTTGTCATTTTAGTCAGTACAAAGTTCAATGGGATCTTTAGCACTTGAATACGCTATCTGGTGGCTAAATTCAAAATTAAAGTAGATAGGTCGAATTGTTTCGCCACGCCCCTGCCAGAAATCCCAATAGAATGGTTGAACATGCTGAGACAGGAATTTTTGACCATGGATTTTTCTATACTATACAATAGTATAAAATATATAAAATAGAATTTACAGTCATCTTTCAATGCTAAGTACTAAATCTTTTTTTTTTTTTTTATTTTTTTTTTTTTGAAAAAAATAGGAACATGTCATTCATTCCATTGAAAATTAATGATTCCAAGAAGAAAATTTCTATATAATAATATCGAAAGGAAAACTAACTTTGTATGGTTCATATTCTGTAACCATAAGTAAGATTCGTTTGAAAAGGATTTCGTATTGGATGCTTCGATGAAGTAGGAGCGTGTATAAAAGAAAGACAGAGAGAGAAAGAGTAGGGGGTTTGAATCAGCTCGAGTGGGAGAAGTTGAGTTTGCCAAGCAGTTATATTATCCGGTGTTAGTCAGTCAGTCGTGCTAGAGACCCGGTCGCGTTAAAGTCGGAACCGAAGAACTTAAAAGCAATTTTGTGCAAGGAAGAATTAAGTACTGTAAGATTTATAATAAAATCATCACAAGTTAGTTATTTTTAACGTTCCAAAAAAAAAAAATATATAAGTGGAATATCGAGTATGTTGTTGTGCATGAATTGTTTCAAACTCGTCGCAAGGATTGCAAGACAAAAATAAAAACACAAATAGACTATTGTAATTAAGTTAATCAAGATTAAGTTTTTGCATTTAAGTGATATATTTAGTTCGTCAAAGATCCAACGAACCTAACGGTGAACGAAAGATTCGAGTTTTTCGAGTCGCCAAGGCACGTTTTTTTAAGTTGGTGATGTCCTGCGGGGATCCGTAGTTGCTACTGCGGTGAAAGTAAAAGCCGCCGGCGTGCGCGTTTGCTCTCTGCAGTGTTGTTCGTTCGTTCGTTCGTTCGTTCGTTTCTTTTCTTTCTTTTTTTTTTGTCTTTTTAATTTTTTTTTATTCTTACGTTTTAAAGCCAGCCTTCTTTGCCGAGAGGTGGTATCTCGTTATCGTTATCGTGAAAGTTGCGACCGAGGTTGCAACGTGTCGTTGTACTACCTCTCTTCCCCCACTACTTTACCAAGAGACTACATACTACATTACTACTACTACCAAAGTTACAGGACGAGAAAGGATCTTATTATTGTGTTGGAGAATATAAAGCCATTTTGTGTAGCTTTCCTTTCCATTTATTAGACAAATTGTATTTTTTAACTCCTCGTGACTCATTCGAACGGAATTTTTTTTTCCTTTATTTTTCTTTCCTTCAAGAAAACTCACCCCTCCTCACCCTCGTCTTCTCTCTTCTGATTTTTCAACATATCAACAAAATAGGAAAGGACATCAGTGCTGTATATTCTAAAAATGACTGTGGTAATTTTTAGTATATATAATATATAACATCTTATTGCATATCGTGATAGCAAATATTTCATATTTATCGATATAACAAGTTTGAGATAGTCATCGTTTATCATTATCTTTTTAATTGCAATTCTATTGCGATTTTGAACAATATTGTGCCATTTTTAATAGGGGTATGTTTTTTTTCTCTCTTTTTTATATTTTTATTTATTTTTTTTTTCAATTTATCGAGCATATCGTAATTTCGATCGACGATTGTAGAAAATTTTTAAATGTTGTTGTCTGTTTTAGGTTATGGAGGAAACGAATACCTTCGTGATGTGGCCTTCACGTTTGAAGATTGGTGCAAAATCGAAAAAAGGTAAAATATTTTTCTTTTTTTATTTTTCCCTTCGAGTCGTAATCATAGTCGTCGACCTAGTAAATTGTTGTTGTTGTTTTTTTTTTTTTTTTTTTTTTTACACAAATATATTATACATATATTTGCATATTTGTATAAAAGAAAAAATTGGAATTACCGTTAAGAGAAACGGGAAGGTGATTTTGATCGCCTTATGGTTCAGTTCTCTTTACAAACTTTACGTAATCAAACCGGAAGGAAGTTGGTCAAATTATGCTCGAGCAGCGTGAATATATGCGAGTGTCGTATAAAATGAATTTGCATTGTGCACGATCAATGTGCAAATTTGAACGAATTCAATTCAATTGAATTTAATTTAAAAAAACAAGAATTATTTATTAACTATTTTCGGTTTATTATAAATATTTATTGTTTCTTTTTCTCGTATACGCTTGTACACGCTGAGACTACGTGCTTCGTATAAAAATCTACACCAAATTTTCTATTTTCTTTTCTTTAAATCTTTTTATTATAATTACACTATGATAATGTATCCTTTATTCCGTTACAAATGAATTATAAATAGAATATAATTATTTTTTAATCTTATTTTAATTACACTAGGATAATTTTTCCTTTATTTCGTTACAAATGAATTATAAATAGAATATAATTGTTCCGTTTTTCTATTTTTTTTTCTTTTTTATTTTAATTGCACTAGGATAATATTTCGTTTATTTCATAGAAATGAATTAAAAAAAAAAAAAAGAATAAAAGTATAAAGTTTGATGGCTGTTTGTTCTCTCGCATAAATCGAAGAAAGCAATTTTTAATATTTCATGAAAGCTGTTTATCGTTTATCGACCGCTCATACGAGAGTGCATGTACACCTACAAACAGCATAGATATTTTCCTATATATATACCTAATGTATATATATATATATATATATATATATATATATATATAAACATGCACACATACGCACACACACTCACTCATACACATACAACATACACATACATCTCACGCGATTACGTCAAGCAAGTTGCTTGCTCGTCAGCTGACATATCCACACGCGTATTTTCTTACGATGTATCTATTTAAAGTGCCGCCGTTTACGGTATCGTACAAGCACGATGATGATTCGTTTACCTATCGCCTAGACCAAAGGAAGATAAGAAGGCATCTTGATATCGTTCATTCAATTAGTTACTTCCTTACGTGTATATAGGAATCGATTTTTATTAAACAAATTTTTATATAATTTCATTCTATTCAATTTAATCCTCCTCTCTTTTCTAATGATAACGTTTTACTCTTCAACATCATCTGAACAAAGATAAGAAACTATTATAAAGAGAGAGTGAGAGATAGATAGATAGAGGAAAAAATTAAATTGAAATTGATTATTTTTCATCCTAGGATTTTCATCACGCGACTTCCATGTAATTGGATTAATTGTTAAAAATAGAATATGATTGATGCTAACGTGATTTAACAATTTCATTCTGAGTCTTTCAGTTGATTATTTTCCATTGTTATCGAAATAGATTATTATATTACATTTGTTTTCTTGCTTTCTTATTATTATTTTGAAATTTTTTTTATATTATAATATAATAATATTATTTTATTATAAATTTATTATATATTTTTTTTCTTTTTCTTTTTGTTATCGATGTCACGACAAGTTGGATAAATTCCACCAGTAAAAATAAAAATAAAAATAAAATAGCAATGTACATAAATTAATATATATATATATATACAATACACACATTTGTGTATTTTGATGGAGATGAAATATAAAAATGTTGATAAACAGATAAAAGAATCGTCTCATCGAAACGAAACGAAACGAAATTTCTCTTTACGCACGTAATATGTGCGCATGAACGTGATCGATCGTACGGAACGGGCAAAACTGTCGAATACATTTTTTTTATTTTCTTCTTCCGCATACATACATACTTATATATACATATATATATGCATACATAGATAGATACGTAATAATACATATCACGTACACACGTATGTATGTATGTATGTATGCATGCATGCAAGTAAGCAAGCATGCATGCTCATAAGTACAGTCTGTTTGAACGCGCCGCGTTTGTAACCGCACGTTCTCGAAGACCAGGGATTAATTAGAGCGCACCTATTAATCGAAAGTGATTACGAAACGAGTCGTTCGTGCAACGGCGCGTGTCAGCCATGCCGTGGCGAGATTTTAAAGGCATCCTAGCGAAAATTCAAGCAGTCCAAATATACTCTCTCGTCTGATTTCCGAGTACGCAATTATTCCTTTCAGTGGTTCGTTTCTACACTTGTTTATCACTTAGAAATCAATTAGGAAGAGTGTTGTTTTTTACACGAAAATAATTCACTTTTTCTCTCTCTCTCTCTCTCTCTTTCTCTTATTTTCATATTTCTTATCATCCATTTTATCTCGTTTATTTTCTATTCTTTCCTATTCTTACACATTAAATTGTTCAAAAAGAAGATTCCATATAATTATATTTTGAATTTATTATTATTTTTTTTTTGTTATGCTAGTTGATTCAGGTAACATCATACTATCTTCTTCTTTTCCATGAAGATAAATCTTCTACGTTTGCTTATCTTCTTCTTACTCGAACGTTCAATAAAAGTATATGGTAGTTACTCACCTCTCTCTTTCTCATATACATATATATATATATACTTCTTTGTCCTTACGTTTCTTCATCGGTAATGGAAGAGGGGGGATGACAAAACGTACGGTGTTCATCGCACTCTATTCTGGTGGAAACTTTTCGGTGAATCATCCCTTCTTCCTCATGACCTAAACAGCTGTTGCATCTTTCTTCTCTCTCTCTCTCTCTCTCTCTCTCTCTCTTTCTCTTTCTCTTTCTCTTTCTCTTTCTCTTTCTCTTACGTATACTCGATTATACATAGACGTTGCATACACTTAGGTAGGAGTGTGGGTTTTTCTCTCTAACCGTAGCCGACCTCCACTGGCAATGAGACACCAACGAGCCCCACCGCGAAGTACCGAAATATCATCATCATCATCATTATCATCATCATTATTCTTTATCTATCATCTCTAATATTTCACCTAGTTAAAATATCATTAATTAATATTCTTCAAATATTTGGATAAACTTGATTCTTTCTTTAATAAACGATAGACACGCGTTGCAAGTGATAGTGTTTTTTTTTTTTTCGAAATCGGTAAATAAATCTTATTACCAAACGTTAAACATAGATCCCACGTGTGTGAATATAAGCATCACATATACATACATCCAGCCGCATCACGTTGAATATCATAATACGTGAAATGACGCGAGGTATGAAACACACGAGAGAGAAAGAGAGAGAGAGAGTGAGTTCACGTAATCGGTGTCAAGATGATGAATATAACAGACGGAAAAGAAGAAGATTCGTTTCATTTTTCAGTCCTCCTATATGACAAATCATTTGTAATAATAATCAAAGTTCATTCATATAATAGTTGAAAATTTTTTTTGTTTTATTTAATTTTTTCCTTTATGCAATCTTTATCTAATCATGCATAGATATAATATATATATATATATATATATATATATATATATATATATATATATATATATATATATATATATATATAGATGATTGATAGATAAAAAAAGAAGATTCGTCATAAGCGTGTATATATTTGGTTATAAAAGTGGGACACGAATCGGCCTGGGTTTGGTTCGAGTTAGTGTTGACTTAACAATTATTGTGACGATTAAATTACGACGTTAATTAGTAAATAGTGCCTTGTAAAATTCCGTTCGCGGATCTCTGTTGTAAAGTACACGCTTCTTTTACGCTTCGGGTCACGTAAGCCGAACGGAGCTGATTTCAAGTCGTAAAATAGAACGACTATAGTTCGTTCCTTTTGTGTGGATCTCTTCTAGTAACCGTTAGTCTCACCAACACACTAATATATATATATACATCTTTGCACTAATGCATCTCTATCAATCTCCTCTCTCATATCTTTCTTTCTTTTATTTACCCTTTTTTTTCTTCAATATTTTTCATTCTCTTCAATATTATCCAATTTATATTATTAAATGTATTAGGGGTTGTCAGGGAAAATTCGTGCCGATTTTTGGTAAATGGCATAAAGTTGTTTTACTTAAAAAAACCTGAGAAGTTCTGGAAGGACGAAATTTGGAAGTTACCCTTAAAGATGGAGAAAGATTGTGACAACAGAATGGTACTTATATATAATTTAATAAATAAATACCAAAAAAAAAGAAAAAAAAAACTTCAATGCATTGCGTTTCAATCTATCGTCAAAATCGGCACGAAATTTCCGGACAATCGAATGTAATTAAATTCGCTATGAAATTTCTCTACAAGGGATAAGAAAGAAAAAACACAAATGTGTGTGGGATATCTGATCTGAGCTGATTATTTTTATTTAGAATCTCGTTCGAATATCGTATAATAATAATTTCTTTTTTTTTTATCTAATAATTAAAATTTTTTTTGTTTGTTTTTTTTTTTTTTTAATTAAAAAGATAAGAAGAAAGTTTCGAGAAAGATTGATAAAATAAATCGGAAACATGGTTTACAACACTCGATATACCTAGAACGGAAATAAATAAATTATACTTAACAATTATCTTCTTCGATCTCATTTCTAGATTTCTTTTTTATTTCTTTTTTTTTTTATCTTTTACAGAACCTTACAGAACCTCGATAACCTCTAAATAAAAATCTTTAAATTAGTAATAAAAAATAATATTAAATAAAAAAAAAATGGGATAAAAATTGTGCTATGTGCTAAGTTGGAAAAAAATCACTAAGTGAAATAAAATAAATTCCATTAAGATAAGTTGAGTAGTTTCGGAATTATTAGTGGACAAACATATTGTTACACTAAATTTTTATATATAGAATTTTATTAATTATTTAATTAATTAATATATAGAATTAAATAATATAGAATTAAATATATAGAATTAAATTATATATTGAATTTTATTAATTAATTTATTATTTTCGTTTTATCGGTTTCACGTTCTTCCGTTTCACGATTTTCAAATCACCCTGATTCTAAAGAAGTTTTCACTTCAAAATAAATACAAATGTATAATAATACTTATACGTACATACGTGAGTCTCTTTCGTGATAATTTAGTTGCAATTATCGTCATTGCATATCGAACCGAACGGTATTAATTATGAAACAAGCTATAGCTCGATCGAAGTTTTTGTTTTTCTTTTTTCTTTTCTTTCCCCTTAAAACTTGTGTGTACATAAGTTTTACACATATAAAAATCGATTCGTTTATTATACCTGTCGAATTTTGCTGAGACATCTGCTAAATTGCATTTTATTTTATCTTCTATTCGTTTGTATGTTTTTTTCTTGTTGTTGTTGTTGTTGTTGTTTTTTTTTGTCTTTATTTTTTTAATTAGGCTTACGTATATGTAATTGTATTTTTTTTTTTTTTTATTTTTTTTTTTTTTTTAACATACAACGAATGCGTGTTACGAAAGACAGATAAGTCATGCAAAAAAATGAACAGGCTTCTCGTTTGAAAATGTCACGGGGTGTTCGGCTTATCTCGTTCGTTCGATGAAATGGCATCAATAATACATTCGATAATTCGATTTATGTATGTATATATGCATGCATGCATGCATGTATATATGTATGTATGTGTGTATGTATGTATGTGTGTATGTATGTATGTGTGTATGTATGTATGTATATTCAAGTAGTCAATTCTTCGTTTTCTTCTTTCCAAGAGAAATAAAAATAATCATTAAGTTTCCAGATCGATAATCTCGATAGGGCACGTCGAATCGATTGATATCTGGTCTTATCTGATTCTGGAAAGTTCCAATGGAGAAGAGAAAGGAGAAAGGTGTAGATGACGATTAGAACATAATTAGAACTTTGTTTAATTAGTAGATAGATAAGTTCATTGAGCTTGGTGGTTCAAGGATATACAGGAAACACGCGTTGCAATTAGAAATTCTTTTTTCATTGTTTTTTTTTTCTGCGTTACTTTGAAATATTTTAATTTTAATTTCTATTTCTATTTCTATTTTTTTTTTGTCAAAGATAGACAAGATTCATACATTACAAATGAGCAACAGCATCATCATCACATTGACACCGATATCAAATTTTTCTTGTTAGAGATATAAAAACGCACGTGTGTGTTGCTATGCTTCAATTTTCAATGGCTTGTATATAAAGGATTAAAGACAAAAAAATAAAGTAGAAGATAAAAAGAAATGGTCTTTCCGATACTACTTGAAAAAAAAAATATCGCGTTAATTATCAAAAATAAAACTCGTTCAATCTTATCGATCTTTTTTTCTATATACATATGGTTTTATATATTTCATTTTATTTTTTTTTTCTTATTGCATCAGCTCAAAATTGTCCTCAATTATAAAGTCGGAGTAAAAAATAAAAAAAGCAAAAAGAAAAAAAAACAGGGTTTTGACCTTTGACCGTGTTCTCATGTAATCGCGAAATCGAATCATGCGTGTTACAATTCGTTTAATATTTTCTGTGTCATTGCTGAGAGAAGAAGAAATGTGATCCAGCGGTTAGATCAAGATCGTTTTATAGTGTGATCACGATAACCGAAGGTCGTTTGCATATTCGGTCAGAAGTTATTTTTAGGTCAACGTTTCAACGTTTAGCAAGCAGCAAACTTTCCTTGCTCTTAGCAATGTCTCTCTTTATCTCTCTCTCTCTTTCTCGTTTCTATCTTCTTTGCGGTGTGTGTCAGTGCATACACCCAACTATTCTTAGCGAGGATCGCGAGAGGCACCGACCTTCTCGAAAAATTCCGTTTACCATGCTCTCGACGTTCGCGAAATAGTACACCGTAGCTAGACACCGGTTTTATACATCATTCTTCTGCACGTGTATATTTTTTTTCTTCTTATTTTTTTATTTTTTTGTCAATCCCAGTAGAAGAAAAAAATATTCAAATCGTTTTATTTTTACAATTTTTGTTACAATTATTGGTTAACAACTTTAATTTCTTTTGCGGCAATAAACTTTCCAGTTCCTATAATGCCAATTAATAATAATAATAATAATAATAATAAACTATATATATATATATATATATATATATATATATATATATATATATATATATATAACTATATAATGTAGTATAATAATTATATATTATATTATATTATATAATTATATTATTATTATATAATATATAATATAATATAGTATTTATAATATAATATAATATAATATTTTTATAATTTAATATAAATTATATTTATAATATAATATATATAATAATAATAATAATAATAATAACTTTAATTTCTTTTCTTTTCTTTTCATTTGTTAATGTCATCATTTTTATTTTGATGATTCATTATTATTGTACTTTATTATTACTGCTACTATTACTATTATTATTATTAATAATATTATCTTGTATTATTTTTATGATAATTTTCTAATCGGAGAGACATCAAACAAGGTGTTACGTATGAAGAGAAACTCGCATGATAGAACGAAAAAGAGACATTTAAGCCCAAGTGTTGGGTATCATAATCGATGCATATAAACATCTTACAAGTGAATACAACTTTTGCATTTTATTGTCTCCGCGGGCGGTCGTCGATCGTAAATCGATACGATCTTTTTTTTCTTTTCTTTTTTATTTATAATAAAAATTTTTTTCTCGTTTGAATTGATCAAAATCGGTGTTATTTAATTTAGATTAATCATCGTTAACAGAAGTTTCTATCTCTGATTTGTTAATTATTGTTTACCGATAATACAACATCTCATTTCATTTGCTAATATTATATCATGCAATATATGATAATACTATTGTCATTTAGTGTATACACGTGTTTATTTGCAAATATACGTTTAGATCATCATTTCTAGTTAAATTGGAATTGTCACTTCGTTGAAATATTCGCTTGATAAATTTAATTTGAATAATTAATTTGTTTGATTAATTAAATCAAATTATTCGATTGAATGCAATTGTCTATTTCCTTCCTCGATAAAAAAAAAAAAAAAATAACAATAAAGAAAAAAAACATACAAAAGATTTATCCATCTCACGTGTGTCGAATAAAAAATAAATTTTCCAAATAAAGAGAATCGAAGGATTTTTATATGGGTAGTTGTTCAACTGATAATATTTTCAAAGAAGGATCACGGAAGATAACTTTGTGTTATTGGATGTCTCCCGAATATCAATGAATACATATAGATATATATATATATATTAGGATGAAATCAGTGATGGTAAACGAGTGGCAGTCATTGTGCTTCTCCAATGACACGTCAGCATGTTTTTAGAACGCGTTTCGCGATCGAACGCCCATATAAAGTGCCGAGAAGGGAATACTAATGCCAAAGTAGTAGCATCAGCTTCCTTCTCTCTTCATTTAATATTCTTTTATGTTTTATTTTTTTCAATCCAAACGGAAACATCCGCATTATTTCCAAACTGTTTTACCTTGGATTTTTATATATCTTTTAAATGCCATAAAGCGATCATCAATCTTTCTTATTTTGTTCATCTTATATATGGTTAAGATATATATCTATCATTATTGAGCAATATTTTGGATAAATCAAATATTTTCAAAATATTTGTTCAAATCATTTTATGTAACCTATCTTTCATTCTCCAATATATATATATAAATTTTTTTTTCTTCTTGCAGATCCGCACATAAAGGTCGCAGGTCGTGCAGATGACGTACGAACAGCTAAGGAAAAAATAATGGAGATATTAGACACGAGGGTGAGTAATAATTTATGCATTAAACTTGTTGCAAAACAAGAAAAAAAGAAGAATTTGTAATAATAATAATAATAATAATAATAATAATGGAAAATTTTTTGTTTAATGCCCTATCTAAAAAAAAGTAGAAGATTAGCAAAAATCGATCGATCAGTCGATCAATTTCAAACGACTTTCGAGCTTTGACTTTTCTTTGAATAATAATAATAATATTTAAAAGAATGTATACAACGATATTCAACATGTTGTATGAGCTTAGGTTTTCTTCGAATGTGATCCCAATATTTTATATACAAATTCTTCTTATCTTTTTATAATAATACGATCAATTATATTTAATTTGTTTATTATCATTCTCATTAAAGTTTATACCTTTTAAACACGTTCAAATTACACACACGCACACACACATATATATATTATATATTTATTTATAATATATAATATTATATAATATATATTTTAATATATAATTAATATATAATTAATATTATATAATTATATTATATATAATATTAATATAATATTTAAAATTAATAATATTATATTATAATAATTATATTTAAGTATACTGTCAAGGGGAACGAACATGTAGGGGGGGGGCCTTCAGGGTAAACACCCTAAAGGGGTATACCTGAAAAATAAATAAACTATAATAAACTATTATAATAATTATATAATTAATTAATTATAATAGATATTATATATAATATATATCTATATATCTATAATCTATATATCTATATCTATAATCTATATCTAATATATATATCTATATCTAATATATATAATATAACTAATTAAATTATTTATTAAATGATTATATTATATATTAATTATATAATAATATTATTATATTATATAATATTAATTATATTATATTATAATTATATAATAAAATATAATATATATTAATAAATATAATTAATATTAATATATTATTATATATTTTTTTCTTTCATTTGTTTATCTCATTTCTAAATTATTTATAATTACTGAATTCTAAGCACAATTCGATGCACCCAATTAGTTTCATTCGAATTAGCAAAAGTTACCTGCTTGCTTTATTTTCATTTAGTTTCGTACTGTATTATCAATAGTTGTTAGGTACTCGTTAAAAACGCATCATTATAATTTTAATTATATGGACATTTAATGATCATTTAAATATACTTTATTACTACTTAATGTTTTCTTCCATAGAACGTATTGTTAACTCGTAGAAAGAATTAATGAAAGAAAGAGAGATAGAGAGAGAGAGACAATTGGCTAATTGTAAGAGTAAAAATAAATTGTTTTCACCTTCGAATTTTTTTACAAGATCGTACCATGGTTTCCTTTTCTTCTATCACGTTTCACTTCCATGGGTTAAGTTTTATTTTTTTTTTTTTTTTAAATTAAAATCAAGTTCTCATGCATTATTCGATGAATGGATGAAAAGAGAATTGCATTTAGACGGAAGTAAATAAGGAAGGAAGAATAAGACACATTTTGTTGTATATTTTTATGCATAAATTGAGATTAAAAAATAAAAAAAAGAAATAGTTGCTGATTATATGCGAGAGTTGATGTTTGCAATTTCTACAATGCAATTCTCTCAATCCAGAAAGCGTATCGTCATCTTACAATTAACGATTGGACCAAACGATGAACATTTTCTTTTCTTTTTTTATATTTAATAATAATTCCCTTACACACATGTACATATGTTGTGTATAACTAATAAGAATTATTAACAACAACAACAACAACAAAAAAACTGTTTTCATGCATTTAAACTCTTTAAGATTGCGATAGATTATATAAAAGCTAGTCATTTATTTTAATTATATTTGCTTATCGTTGACAATTATTGCCGGTAATAAGAACATGTTATTCTCGTTTATTTTCTTAAAAAAAAAACGAAAAAATAATAAGAAAATAAATAAATATAAATATACATAACTAATTAGAATGAATCGATTCAAAAGAAAAAAAAAGCAAGAGAAATCATTTAAAGTTTCGTGTATTTGATAACTCGTTAATATCTGATATTCGTTGACATAGTTATTTCACCTAAAGGTGTATCGATCATTATATTCCGTTATACGTATAATATAAAAGTCGATTCAGTATATATATATATATATAGTAATAATGATCATTATTTCGCATAGGCATATTTGTCAAGTTGTGATTCACGTGGAATACTTTTTTGTTGACACGTTTAATGCTATAAATAACAATGTTTCGTCAATTTGTTTTTATCAACTAACACATAAACAAATGAACATCGATTAGCTTATGTGACTTAATCGCGACTTAACAGTAGGTGCAAAAAGTATTCGTATACCGATCAATTTGAAATTAAATGTTTTGAAACTAAACTTTAGTTTATTAAAATTAAATTTTTATAAATGATGCAATTATACTTGAATTATATTTAATATTTTTATTTATATTATATTAATATTATATATATATATAACTATTTTATTAATAATTATATAATAATTATTATATATTATTTTTATTTATTTTATTATTATATATATATAGTAATATTAATAATATAATAATATTAATATATAATATTATTTCATATTATATTTTATTATTATATTAATATTAAGTAATAATATATATAATAATATTATTACTTAAATTATATTTAATATTTTTACTTGAATTATATTAATATTATTACTTTAATTTATTCTTGAAAGTTTCTACAAATAGATTTAATGAAACAACAAAATTATTTTATTGAATAAAATATTAAATTGACAAAAAAAAAATGAAAAAATTAGCAATTAGTATTTTCAATTATCCTCTTATTATTTATTATTTATTTTTTTCTATTTTTTACTCTTTCTTTCTTTCTTTTTTAATCAATTAAAATTAATATGTATCAGTTAGGAAAAACAGAAAGATAATTCAAGTTCAAATGCAATTACTGACAGGATACTACTAGCGTGATCGCGTGACTCAGTGATCTACGACGATCTACGATGATCTACGTTGATCTACGACGTTAAAGTCGTCGAGTTAGCTTTCTTTTATCTTTGAAATGTCTCCATGTACATACGCGTGACATAAACGTTTACATATGCGCATTAGTTTAAATGCATAAAAAAGTCAATATGCCGTTTAGAGAGGTGTACAATTCATTTCCTAGTTATTCGTTTCTCGAAAAAAAACCATAACTAAATTATTTTTCTATCTTCGAGGTGTATTATCTATCATTCCATACACATTTTTGTTTTTTTTTTCTTGTTTTTCATTATCCTTTTATTCGCATTTATGTTTAACTCGTGTGAAATGTCGACTTTTACTTCTTCACTTTCATTATTTCTTTCATTCATTCCTTCAACCATTTTCTTTTTGTTCTTCCACCGCCCCCCCCCCCCTCTTTTGATTTCTTTCGAAGAAGAATAAAAAAAAAGAGATGTAAAATAAAGTGAAATGTGAACGAGAGAGAGAGAGAGAGAGAGAAAATCAAATGTGTGTGTATTCTATTTTCAGCAAAACAATATAGTGACCATGAAAATGGATGTCAGTTATACCGACCATTCACACATTATCGGAAAGGGTGGACTGACGATTAAACGAGTGATGGAGGAAACTGGATGCCACATTCATTTCCCAGATAGTAACCGCAGTAATCATCAAGAGAAGAGCAATCAAGTTTCTATTGCTGGAGAAATCGAAGGCATTGAAAAAGCCCGTGCACGAGTTAGGGTAAGCATGAATTTTAATATTTTACACTTACAATTAATGTTCAAGTTGAAAGAATTAATGTTGAAATTGAAAAAATACTTGAAATTTTAGTATATTATTTTTAAAGCTACAGATTATCAAAATATGCAAAGAAAAATCGGTTTTTTTGTTTAACCACTTGCCCTACAAAGACGTGTCACACACGTCGAAATGATTTTTTGTTTCAAAACTACGAACGACGTGTACACCACGTCGATAGGCGTGATGATCACATGGTAAATAGATTAATATTATTTTCATCATATCAAGCAATATTGTAAAATGGAAAATAATAGTAAACTCAGTGATATTGTTTCGACAAATGCAATATTGTAGCGCACTGTACCGCAACCGTGAAGTTAAATCGTAGAGCAAGTGGTTAAAGTAACAAAAATTAAATTAAATTAAATTTAAATTTTTTAATTAAAATTAAAAAAAAGATGTATTTCTTCTCGTCACAAGAAATTAAATCCAAGTATTTCGTAAGAACGCGAAATTGCAGTGAGTGGAAGAAAAAAATCGTAAAAAAGAACAAAAAAAACTCATTTTCCAAGCGTACCCTTTCGTTTTTTTTTAAACTCGGTGTGTATTTCGTAAGGATAAGTTCTTATTTTTTTTTTTTTTTTTACAACAAGATTCCACTAACTTGTAATCGCGAAGAGTAAGAAGATAATAGTAATTTGAAAACAAAAAAAAAAAAGAAAAAGAAAAAAAACCTTGAGATCTAAATTGGAAAAATGGTTGTTGTCACATTGTTATATTCATGATTGCAGAGACTTACGCCATTGATATTTTCTTTCGAATTACCAATAATGGGATCATCTCAGCGTACACCGGATGCCACCTCACCTTACGTAGTTAGGCTTCAAGAGAAATATAACGTTCAGGTGATGCTACGTACCAGACCGAAATTGCACGCCACGTTGGTTCTCGTAAAGGGTTGCGAATGGGAAGTTTCGCAAGTGAAGGAGGCGACCGTACTCCTGATTAACTTTATGTGCGAAAACTTAGCTGTGAGTAATTGTTATTTTACACGTTATTATTTCAACATCTATCGTTAATTCCTATCCATTTCTATATTCTAGTTTTCATCTTTATTTTTTCTTTTTTTTCCTTTTTTCATTTCTTTCTTTATTTATTTATTTTTATTCTAATTTTATATATTATATATTATTATCATTTTTATTCTTATATATTGTATATATATTAAAAAATTATATATATAATATATATTAATTATATATATATTATATATTATTATAATTTTTATTCTTTTTGTATGATAACTATTCAGAGTCAAATTCAAGTACAAATGTCGATGGAGATATCGCCGCATCATCATAACATTGTTCTTGGAAAATCAAGTAACAATCTTAAAATAATAATGCACCGTACGTCGACACAAATTATGTTTCCCGATGCTAGTGACCCGAATATCCCTAGTTTGAAAAAGAGCAACGTTACGATCATCGGTAGTATTAACAACGTTTATTTAGCAAGACAACAATTAGTCGTAAGTAGAATTCAATTTACAAATTATACGTTTGTTTTTTTTTTTTTTTTTTAAATCAATTTTATGTCAAATAATTATCATTCAATCGCACGTATTCTTTTCAGGGATCTCTTCCATTAGTTCTAATGTTCGACGTCCCAAAGGATTATATGTCGTCAATCGATACAGAAACTATTTCACAATTGATGCAATCCCTCGACGTTTTCATAAACGTGAGGCACAAACCAAAGCAAAGTACATTTTCCGTGATTATCAAGGGAATAGAAAGAAATGCCAGCAACATTTACGAAGCCAGAAAGCAACTACTTGGATTGGAGGAGCCAAGAGTAATCGCTGATATACCGCCCACTTATCACATTCCAAATGCTGGCAATATTTTTCAAGGAAACGCCACGAATGGTAACGGTAAGCGTAATTGCAACATTGTTCAAAACACGTTTCACAATAGCGAAGTAATATACTTTTTAGAAAAGCGTACAGATGTATGGCATAGATAAATATTAGATCTTTTTAATTATTATTATTATTATTTTATTTTGTTCATTGTAATTATTTGTAATTAACAGGTACGAATACTATCACTTGTGGTATACCAGAGAGTTTATCAAGCATGTTAACTGTAAACACACAAAATTTACCATGCTGCGTATCTCCGATGTCACATTCGCCCAATCCAATGGGTCTTTCGTCACATTGGAACATACCACCGATTCCGTCCATGTTTTCATCGTTACCAATTCATCATCCATATTCTTATGGACACTTAAATCACCTGTTAACGACGCAGCACATGATGCACAGTAACATGATGGCTCATACCCATGGACTGTCCAATCATATCTTGAACGACATTGGACAAATTCATCCTACCTTGTCGACAGGTTTGCACGGTGGAATACATGGAATTACCAATAGTCTTTCGGATAGCAAGGAAGGCAGTGGTTGGTTTCATTTCTTTTTTCTTATTCATTTCTAAACGAAACGATTGATTATAAAATTATTTGTCATTTGCAGCTTATTCCTCATTGAGCAGCGTTTCAAGTTCTTTGTCTAGTCCAGCTATCAGCCCTCGAAATTTATCACCGGTTAACCCAACAGTGACCAATCCTAATTTAGACTTGTCGAGTGTGTTATCGGATCTTTCGGTGTCCGATCGGCGAGCACCAGGTTGTGAGAAGAAATCGTTGGAAATGGCTGCCCAACAGAACCTTACACCCGCCGATTACGAACAGAAAAAAATCATGGCCGCGTTAGCTGTACAAAATAAATCTAACACTTCTTCGGAATACAGAGTACCAACTTCGACTTGGTCCGGTTATGGTCTTAGTCAAAGTATTCCTCCGGGTGATTTGAATAAGGTAATTTATTTCAACTTAAATGACTAATATTATTCATTTATTATTAAAATAATATTATTTATAAGTTTCTTGATTATTTTTTCTATGATGTAATTTATGTTAAATTTCATTTGGAATATCAGGATTTGTCTTCGTCCGATCCATTCAACTTATGGGATGAATCAATGACACCTGTATTAAACACAGGTATGGACTTTGGTCTTTACTCGAGTAGTAAAGATACGACGATTGGTCCAATCGGTTCTTCTTCGAATTACATGGAACACACGCCATCTTCCCATTTGAAAAATATCACATCTCAAAGATTTACCGATATTGCTAGTATGTTAACAAGCGTTGGCCTTGAAAAATATAATCGTAAGTAAATTTTTGATTATTTTCATTATAATAAATTGCTTCTTATACACGGTGCAATGTAATATGCGCACCCTTTAATCGCATGGCATGCATCTAATTATTCTAAATAAATCATGTATGCTTTGGGGCTTTTGATGGAACGATTTTTCGACGATTTTTTTCTTTTTTTTTTTTTTCAAATTAGGCCTGTTCACGTCGCACGAAGTGGACATGGCTACGTTTTCATCATTGACTGAAAAGGATCTTAACGAGATCGGAATAACTGCTTGGGGTGCGAGACGTAAAATAATGCTATTGATTTCTGGTACGTAAAAAACATTGTCCCACAATTCATTCATTTCTTACAAGTTTATTTTATTTAGTCATAAATGTGAAACTTTTAACCCTCTGTAAATGCTTTATTATTTATATTTATGAGAAAAATGATTATATTGCTAGTTGAGATCCAAATTAGTGTCGATAAATTGAAATCTGATTGCATTGTGGTCGGATGGATGGCTTTACGGAAGGTTAACCACAATAAAGAAAAATATTTCGTGTAAGAGAGATATAATAAAAAAATATGAATTCTCCTTTCAGAAATGAAAAAACGAAGTAATCCGTTTAATGGTAGCGCGGCACCAGGGGCGGAAAGAAAGGTAACCGCATCCTCAACGGCATCCACGTCGCTCGATACCAAATGGTAATGGAGGAAAAATACAAGAGAAGTATACACTAAAGAAATAACATGTAACGCGGACGTCATACGTAAATGTTAAATATCGTATGCGTCGAGAAAACGACCCGGAATTTTGAGACAGGGTAATTTAATGCACATAGGAAAAATTTCAAATTGCTCATTATTAAAAAGTGAGAAATAAGATTAAAAGGAAAAACTATTTCCATGCGGACATGATTCGCCATTATTCGAAATACAACGACGGAGGATCTAATCGGTCGGAGATCTTCCATGCGTTCGTATTAAGTGATATACAATTTCAAGGACGAATCTATCCGACTCGGTGGAGAAACAAATGCTCTGACCGAAAGCTTGAATAAAAAAAAAAAAGAGGAAAATGGGAGTTTTGAAAAGATGAAAACGAAACGAAAAGTAAAAAAAAAGTAAAAAACAAAAAAACATAAGTAATAATAACAATAATAATATCGTCAATCGGACTCAACGAACTTGACAACGAGATATGAAAAGAAAAAAAAAATAAGATTCAAATCATTTTGCATGTGTTAATCGTTAATATCGTATTTCGTCTAAAGGTACCGGGAGAATAGGCTGATGATGATTTATTATTTTTGTTGCGTGCCCGAGAAAAATATTTTGGCCTAAAAATGAATCCCTCAAACCCCCCCCCCTCAAAAAAAAACAATTTCCCACACCCTTCTCCCATCTATCTTTTGCCTTTTAATTTCTCTTTTTTTTTTTTTCTTTTTTTTCTTTTCTCGCCATTTTCTCGGAAGCACGCGCCGCCTCGACGGTGCCTCTTTAATTGTAAGATTAGGTAGATCAGATATAGTTCGTTATATAATATTTCTTTTGTTTCATATACTATATTTTTTCTTTTTTTTTTTTTTTGTTATTATAATAATTAATAAGCGGTTTACTTCGAATCGAACGATAACTTTCCACGATCGCAAGTATCGTTCGATTCGACGAACACATTGTGTCGTGTGATCGAGAATAGAATGCGTGTGCATGTTTTATGTGTGTACGTATGTATGATAATGTGTGCATGTGTAGAGTCATGCGTATGATATATATATATATATATATATATATATATAAGGTGGAAGGTATTTTCGTAATGGTGAACGGATTAATAATATCATGATAAAATAGATAGGAAGGAAAGAAGGGAGAAAGAAAGGAAGGATAAAAAGGAATACCGGAAAAACAACAAATTTAAATTATATTATATTATAATATATTATATATATATATATATATATATATATATATAATATATATGTGTGTACATGTATATGTACAAGTTTAATAGGAAGATAAAATAATTATTATGAAGTCCGGAAACGTCAACGGGTCAATCTAAAAATTAGAACAAAAAAATTTGCGTGGCTTCGAAACTATTTTTTTTTTTTCTTGTTTTACGTATGATGTGTGGGCAGGAGAGACATATTAGATTATATATTTCTTTTTATATATATATATATATATATGTATATGTATATGTATATGTATTATATATAATTTTTTTTGTTTCTTTTTTTTTCTCTCTTTACGTATATTATAAATATTTTTTTTTCTTACTTGTGTCGCGTCCAGCGGCCTTTCGTTAAAGCAAAGGTTAACATAAAAAAAAAAGAAAAAAAAAAGAAAAAAAAAGAAAAAAAAAATATAATATTTAATTCAGACTAAGCTCGAAATAAACGCGTAACTTCCGCACTCCTTCCCGACGATCATCGATATTTGAATTCGTTATCTTTTATCTTCTTACATTATAGATTCTTCCAATCTTTTCTTTATTCCCTTCTTTTCTTTTTTTTTTTTAACGAGCCAAATAATAATGCCAACAACAACCACCCCCCTTACTATCCCATTAATTAGCACGATCGAACGAGTTGTAATTTTTAAATGTATTTTTTCTTTTTTTTTTTGTTTCTTTTTTTTCCCCCTCTCAAAACTTCTCTCGATCGTTGGAAGGAAGATCTTCAATAATAAAATAATAATAATAATAATAATTCTTTTTCGCGATCGTCGAGATGGAGCACGACAAATGGTATTTCGAGTTTTACAACGTAACAAAGTATTTATTATATTCGCTCGCTCGCGAAAGACACGCTGGATTTGCAGTTCGAGTAGAAAGATCATATCTTTTTCGAATGATCTTTCCTTCTCTTTTCTTTTGTTATTTATTTTCTTTCACGTCGATCTCTATCGTATAAAAATATCAAGAGAGGATATATATTTTTTTTCGATCGGAGTTTTATTGGCTGAAAAAGGATTAAAGGATCGCAATAATAATCTTCATTTTTTGCACAAGTCTTCTTAATTAATAATAGTTCCTCTTTAACTATTTCATTATATTTATATCTATATTATATATTATATATTATCTATTATCTATTACCTTTCTATTTCAGCTAATAAGATCCGATCGTGATTTATTCTTTTATCTCTCTTTTTTATCTTAGAGAAAAGAACACGATTGGATTAAATCGATATTATTTACATAATCGATTGAATATTGTCGTAATTTTAAAGAAGAATTGAAAAAATAAAAAAAAAATAAAATAAAGAATAAAAAATCAATATAATTTCGGAAAATAATTAAGCTTACGTTAATTGAAAACGTGAAAAATCTCGAAAAGAGAACTCGGCGGGAGGCATCATCGTTTTTTCCCTTTTTTTTTGTTTTGTTTTTTTTCGCGATCGCGCATGCGCCGCCGCCTTTGCGAAACTTCTTGACTCTTATCTCTTTTTGTAAAGTTCTTTTAAAACGTAAATTATTCTTGTCTTTGCATGCTGTGATCGCATTTGCTCGGGGTATATGATCGATAGTTGATTAATATGTGATAAAGAAAAGAAAGAAAAAAAAAATTTGAGAATGAAGAAGAAACGCCAAGAGGAGTGGGAAAAATATTGAAAATGCTTTAAAAAAGAAAAGTCAAATTTTCGATATTAGAGTTAGAATAGAATAAAAAAATAACAAACGATCAGTTAATTAATTGGAAAAGAAGACAAAAAATTAAACATAATTATCCCAATTATAGTTTAGGATGTATGTATGTATATACATATATATATTTATATATTTATATATGTATATATATATATACATATATACATCCATATAATTATCATCTTTGTTATAAGAAATATTTGTTATATATTATGTGTTCCCACGTGTGATATATATATATATATATATATATATATATATATATATATATATATATATATGTATATGTATATATATGTATATATATATAAAAGAAAATAAGACCGTACATTAGTGTCTGTTTCCTTCGTGTGTTTGTTATTGCAATGAAACGCGCACTTCCTAAGTTTATTCTTTTGTCGATAATGAAAATGCAATTGATTAGTGAATTATATTGACCTGAAGTGTAGTTATTAATTTAACATTGCATATGAATTACGAGAATTCTTGTAAATAGTAAAACGAGCGTTGAGACTGGTTATATAAGATATCTCGTTTTGTTGTTTTTTTTTTTATACATGCGTATTCAACGACTCGACGAGTTAAAAATAATTTCGTTAAATTGTATTAAATTGGGACTAAAGAAGAAATCAATGAATATATATATACATAGTAATATTTAGGAATTTATAAATGCGAATTTAAAAAAGCTATTCTATTGTATATTGCAATAAATTATTTTGGCGCGTTTAAAAATTTGCAGGTTTCAAACAGAACGCCGTACTCAATGTGATAAGTTGGTTCTCACGTATTAAGACCGGATTTCTTTACACGCGAACTTCCCCTGTTCAAAAATTTAACTTTAAATGTCTCGAAATTGAAAAATCACTTATTCAAGCATATAACACATATAATACACATGTGCGCTCGCACATTCATATATGTATGTACATACATATATATATATATATATAATTTACACACACACAAACACACGCATACGTACACATCCCTACATACGTACACACATACTCGTTGTTCCTACGTAATAATAATATTTAATGGAAAAACTTGCAGTCGAAATATGTTCGAGCGATGATTTTTTGAAAAAATGTCCAATCGAAGTTTTCAATCGGAGTGCCGGGAAGTTTCGAATGGTTATGAACTATTCAAATGAACAACTTTGCGATGCTTCGGTGGTGCATTCGCGCGTAGTACATACCATACTTAACATATTTACATACGTATTTGTTCGTGATCACGATCGACGCTTTTTTCGTTGCGAAAAATGCGTAACGATGTTTATTTGTATTATACAATGCACATTCCAACTTGACAACAGCTTCGATCAATCGATTCGTTGATATCTCTATATATATATATATTAATAAATACATAAATACCATAATTATAAAAAGGCGATAGAAAAAAATTGAGCTTACACAAATAGTACTTTTCTCGAAATGTTATTCTACTTCTTCATAAAATATTCTTTTCGAAGGTATAATGTATCCGCCCATCTGATCAAGGTCCACTATTAGTCGAGCGAATTTATTCAATCGATATAATGTTGTGTAATATTAATAATAATAAGAAGAAGAATAATTATAATTATAATTATAATGATGATGATGATGATGATGATAATGAAGATGATGATGATGATTATGATGATGATGATAATGATAATAATAATTAATAATGCGTACGAAGAAGAGGAAAGCGTTTTATAATAGTGTAGCATGATATTTTTATATGATAATCTAATATTTTGATAAGCAACGAGTATATCATATTGATCTATTATTATTATTGTTTGTTTCGGACGAAAACGCTAATCGATGCTCGAAGTCGAAATGTTGTATTGAAAATAAAATAAAAGAAGATTTTGTATTGCTATTTTTTAATAAAAAAAAAAATATATATATACATAGATATGCATTGTAAACCTTTTTGTAAGAGTATTTATACCATTAAAAAATATGCAAAGATCATATCTCCATAATAAAATTAAATGAACACTCATTTTGGAAAGAATCACAATAAATTATTGTTCTCTACCGTAGCGGTAGGACCAAGATTGGCAACATAATTTTTCATAACACAGTCATGTAATTCGGTATTGCATTCTGGACAGAGTAACATCTTCATTGCAGTAAAATTTGCTTGCAAACAATAATAACAGAAAATATGTTCACAACCAGCGTGAGTCGGCAAAATAGGTTTCTCCTTACAGTAAGCACAGATAGTAGATTCATTCATTATTGGAAATGATCTTTTAATACTGTCTTGCTTCCTATTAGTCCAAAGCCATCTTATCCTTTGTTTTAAATAATGATAGTTTATCATAGGAATTCCTAATGTAAACAATTCCATTAAACCGTGCCAAAGAAGTTCTCTAGTCATATAAGAGTAGCCAATGCTCCTTGGTCTATTTGGATTGGTAGAAACACTTGAAATATTTAATAATCTTTCTATCAATAGAGGTTGTGTTCCACGGTGTAAAAAACTGACCAAATTTATAAATTCGAGGAAGTGTACAACAGTTGCTATCCATGACGTATAAATTTTAAGTCTACGCAGTCTATTTGAACTTGATATCATACCGTTGTCTATTACTCTACCTTTAAAATACTCTGGAAGTAGTTTTAAAGCTAGGAATAATATAGATTTTTTCTTATTAAAGTTGTTGTAATGAAGATCAAGCATTTGTTGTCCAAACGTAGAACTCTTGCATCCCAAGGAAAAACTCCAAATGAGAATTTTAAGAAGAGCTTTAATCTCTGGTAGCCACTTGTCGACTTTACCAGGTGGACAAAATTTAAAGATTTCTTTTATCTGATTCTGAAAAACTTTATCAATCTCGCTATCCAGGAGAGTTGCATCCAGCTGATTTATTCTGGGTACGTAAGAAATGGATGACATCTTGTTTTATTCCTTCAAAGCTACAAAATAATCAATATTTTACAATTGTATACTTTCATATTGTATATAAAATATAGAATATTACTTTCCTCTTCTTCAAACATTTAATGCACTTAACTTATCACTTAATATCCATAACAAAAAAGAAAACCACAAGAAGGTCACGTTCAATGACAACAAACATTACAACTGATACATTCAATGTTATTACCATTTGGAATCATATTAGCAACATAAGGAAAAAGAAAGTATAAACAAACAAAGTAATAGATTCAAAGTGATGCATTTTAGGTTAGGAAATTATAGTGGGAAAAGAACAAATAAATGTAAACAACACATTAAATGCAGATATTATTTTTCCGATAAAAATTGTAATAAAACTGTTTAGAATTGTTACTTTAATATATAATCACGTAAATAAAAACAAGAACAAATAATAAAACCTGTTTAATTTTGATCCAAGTTTCTTGACACGACCAACTGTTTTCTTGTTTCCTCTTTCCTAACGTTTAAACGGAAGAATGAAATTATATAAAGTAAAATTACCTTTAGTAGCAAACATTTATTCACAAAGCATACTCATTGAATAATAATTAAGGATTATTAAACACCTTGAACATTGGTATCATTATGAAACGCAAAAAATAAAAGAAATAGTGGGAGAAGGATAGAGAGAGAGAGGAGGGAGAGAAGTAGATAGAAAGAGAGAGATAGAATGGGTGAGAGAGACAGGTGGAGAGAGAAAGGTGGCCGCGCCGTCGCGGGGCCACCATCTTGGGCCGCTAGAGATGACGTCATCGAGTCTCGGTGGCAAAGAAGAGAGCGGTGGTGGTCTCTTATCCTCTCTCTCACCCGTCCCTTCCAGCGTGCTCGGTTGAAAGATATCATGTTTTCGTGATAAAGTTTGACGTTTTAACGGTGCGGCAGAACGTTAGGAACGTTCGGAGGTGGGCCTGTCATCGTCCAAGTGAAAAGGACGAAGACACCGCCATCATCGCCGTCGGCGAAGCCTCCGAAGCTTTAGCCGTCAACGTAAACGTAGTCGTCGCAGCCAAATCCAGAATACAGGGAGTAGAAGGAGAAGTACGAGGAAGAAGAGGAGTAGGAGTAGGAGTAGGAGTAGGAGGTGGTGGAGGAAGAGGAGGAGGTGGCGGCGGAGGTGGTTGAGAAGTAGGAGGAGGAAGAGGAGGAGGAGAAGGAGGAGGTGAGTGTAGCGTGTATGACGATGATGGAAATTACGTAATCTCAAAGCGTCAGAGTTAGAGACTGAAAGAGTGAGCGAGACTGTCATGTGTATATAAGTGTGCGTGTGCGTGCGTGCATGTGCGTGCGTGTGTTTTGCGTCAGAGAGAAAAGAGAGAGAAAGAGAGAGAGATAATTTTCCACGAAGTCAGTTTCCACGCGTGGAAACGTTCACGTAACACGCGTAACATTGATCTACCACGACGGCTCCTCGTGCGAATAATCCTCCTACGTTTATCTTCTCTCCTTTGACAGCTTAACCTCAAATCTCGAGCACACGCGGTGCTAGCACACGCCTCCGAAGCACCTGCGAACGCGTCAACACCCTTTTTCTCCTCTTCTACTTTCCGCCTATATTTTTTTTTTTATTTTACTTTTCTCGCACTCTTTCTATTTGTTAGTTGGCGCGCTTTCGCACGACCGATCACACCAATCTAACCTCTAATCCTATCCTTTATAAAGCAATCAGTTTTATCATGAGATTTCGGACATTTTCAACTCCTTACTTTCGATAAATCGATCTTTCCCTCTCTCTCTCTTTCTTTCCGTTCCTCTCTCCATCTCTCTCTCTCTCTCTCTCTTTCTTTCTCTCTCGTTCGTTCGAGAGGACACGTGACTTTCCTGAAGAAGTTTCACGACGGTTAGGACAAGGTATAAAGTGTTTTATAAATATGCTTATGTATTTCGAGAGAAAGAACACATGTTGGATTCGTAGTCCTTGCATTCGATCATGGTTTTCATACTTTTTGTTTCTTCTTATCTTTAGCAGTGTAGATCATCGTCGTGGATAATGTCAAGGTGTCCTCGATCAGCACGTGTCTCTTATCTGCCTTTTTTATTCTTCGAATTCGAAGAAAGTATATACGCGGTTTTATATAAAAAAAATCTAAACGTGATATACACTATATCGATCATGTTTTGTTCGACCTAAGAATCGATATTTCGTTATTTTTTTCATCACTTTGTCAATTCTACTCACAAAATTACTTGCTTTTTTCCTTCCTTATAATTACATATGCTTAATGAGATGTGACATCATAGTACCGATAAATTTAGAATAATTTTTCTGTATTTTGTCGATAAAAAAATAAAAAAAAGAAGGAAAAACATTTGAAACAAAATGTGCATTATAAACGTTCGGTTAAAAGTTTTCACAAGTGTGTCAAAGTTATTATACACTCCGATTGTTTGTTTCTTTTAAGGTTAGGTGCTAGCAATCACATCGCCCTGAAGTTGTTGTTTGTGTACATCAACGTGTGTGTGTGTGTGTAGTCTCGTCAGTACGTGTGCGAATTTCATCGGGGACGTGCACGATTACACGTACGATTATTTTTTCTTTATCGTTAAACAATTTAATTAAATCATACAATTCTAGATCAGTGTCGTTAAAGTTTCGTTAATTTTTCAAAGTTAATCACGAATTATGTGGATCCATCGAAAGAATTCGAACAAGTGTCAATATGTTTTGAAATTTTCTTGCGAAATATTTTGAGGTTAGTTTATACACGTTTCTTTATATACGTGGGTGGGTTGAAAAGTCTTAAGCCTTTAACAATAACAAAAATACCTTTATGTTTCTTAAAAATGAAAGTTAGTTTGACTAAAAAAAAAACATTGTTATTACGTTATTAAGCTCGAAACTTTTCAATCCATTTATTTAAATATATATTTTAGTAATTTATTTAATTAACATAAGATTTAAAAGTAAAAAAGAAAAATAAGGAACATAGAAAAATATAAAAGTGTAGGGTAGAGAATCGATATATTATATTATCGGACGTAGTAACGAATTCAATAGAATATCGATATATGGTATGCAGATCATTAGATCGATTTAAATGAAAAGGGGATGCGTTACATATTCCGCGCGCGTTTCTACACCTATCCATACGCGTCCCACGTGCATCCACGTGCAACCCCATAGATCTCCCCACGTTTCGATTTATATGGCGAAATGTTGAATGCCAACGTCCGAACGACATTCCTTTTCATTTGCATCACTTTGATTCTACCGACAAAGCTATAGTAATCGTCATTGTTATTGCACTTCCTATTATTGAAGATCACCCTCTCTGACATCGTACTCATTCGAAATATTGTGTGATGAGAATTTCTCTTGAATTTATTACTTATACAACATATATTTAAATTATTCTTTCTATAAAATAGATCATTTTTAAAACTATTTTTTCGGAGATTTATTTCGATCTAACATAAACATTGTATTTATAAAATAATTAGAGAAACAAATTAATATTTATGAAATTTAATTATGAAATAAAAGTATGAAACATAAAAGAAGTTTGTGTAGATTTGACTCTTGGACTCGTTTGGATTGGTAAAAAAAAAAAATATTTTTTCCTTTCTTATGTGACCTTAATTTACGAGAGAGTTCTCACTTTAACGCTTGTCACCTAGCATCGTTATTTATCGACGTCCCCTAAATCCGTTCGCGAGCGTACGTTTATGCGATTTTCGTTCGTTATTTTCCGCGTACGATATTATTACACCATTCTTCAATTCACCGTTTCGATAAATCACTCGAAAAGTTATTTCTACCTTCAAAACGACGAACGTCAAACCAAGAATAAAAAAAAAAATACAATTTCAAATATATACCTTCACGTGGTAGATTTTTATATGTTTTTTTTTGTAACTTTTAAAAACAATTTTACAATTAATATTCTCGCGCGATATATCTCATCGACTTAAAGTACTTAATAATTAGTAAAATACTTGAACACGTGCTTGCAAATGCAGGCCAAGTCGAATTAATTAATATTTTCTTCTAATTTCTTTCGCAATTGAGAATCAATAGTGATCCACAACGTTTCTTTTAATTAAGTAGTTTGCAAAAAATAGAACTTGGTGTTATAAAGGATATAGGGCGGGAAAGAATAAAGAAGAAATTTACAAAAAAAAAAAAAAGAAAAGAAAAGGAAAGAGAAAATGCAATAATCATCGAATTCTCCAAGTTCGTTTGAATCGGTTTATTCGACAAATATCAAATATTACTCGGTTCGATATCGAATTCTATAGCGACCTTATTCGAGAGTCAATAATAATTTTGATATAAATTGTTGAGTAAAATAGGTTTAAAGAATAAGAAGAAACAAAAAACAAAACATTAGAATAATAGAAAATCATGATTACAAATTGATTGAAATTTTGAATAAAAGGAAAATAAAAAAATCTTGTGAATATTTACTCACCAATAAATATTAGAAAATTTCCAACAATTATTTATTGCTCGACGTAACATTTTCCTTTGAAAGATGCTGAAAAAATAAGATAAAAATATAAGATTGATATTTGAAAGATTTTGCAAAGAACTTTGTAGTTCTTACGTCAGAGTACATTATTTGTATATGCAGTTCTAGCTAGTTGTCTCGTTGCAAGATGTTTTGATGTAAATTTAAAGTAATATAACTTCGTTCGAAGAAAGTAAATGGGGAGAGGAAGAAGTAGTCTGATATGAGTTAAGGATAGACGGGATACGACTTCCAAGGAGTAAGGACATTAAGCAAATTATAATACATTTTTCTTTATTTTTAACATTAGACAAGAAATGAACAAACGAATGAACGGACATAATTAATAATCTCAATTTTAGATATACATATATATTATACGTGAATTAGTGATTAATTAAATATCAAAGTGATAGTGTGTGTCAGCATGGGGATGACGTGACGATGATGACGATGATGTTGCTGATGGATAATCGAAGATATTTTCACTCACCGACTGATTTTTATTATACTTGGACAGAAAAATGAGTGAGTAATCATAAATCATGCACAAGACCAATATATTTTATATATTCTTTATTGATGTATATTAAATTACAAGTTTATGTGATATTTCGGGTAATAGATATTTTTATTATTACTGCAGTATAATAGATAATTGCAGTCATTATTTTAGAGTTGTTCGATTATTCAATTGTAGGTACTTCACTTCAAAAGATCTAATGGATAACATGGTACATGGTACATAGTTTAACGTATCCATTTATTTCTCTCTCTCTTGTTCTCTAGTTCTGGGTAATGATTTTATCCTAGAACATCCAGTCTATATGGTAGGTATTAATATCCATTTGACTGGCATCGCTTTGAAATGCTTACGTAATTGCGTTATCATCGATATCGTAGGATGCAGAACATTTTCACGAGGTAAACGTCGAACCAGCCGTCCTGGTTCGCCGACCGAACAGAGCCAGACGGTTTAACCTGTGTTAACGCTACCATAACGCGCGTGTTTACAGGGAAGGAGGAGGAGGAGGAGGGGACACGCATGCTCCTCGATCGATTTGCATTGTCATTCGTTGCTCGTTATTATCATTAGCGGCACGCTTCATACCTCATTTATCCATCTTTGTATCACCGACAACGACCCTTCTTCTCTTTAACCTGATGCACCGAGCACGTGGAAACTGCGTCAGACAATAGAGAGCGTTGGTAGACGCCGACAAAAAAAAAAAAGATACACAATTTTTCTTTTCCCTCTCTAAAATAAATCTCACAAATATATATTATCTTTTTATTTTTATTCTCTGAAAGAATAATCAATAATTAAACGAATTTTATGTTCTCTACATAATACTAGGATAAATTAGATTATTATTAATATATTTGTTTAACGTTTCAACGTATTCAGTTAAATAATAAGACGAACACTTCTAGCGATTAGACTAGACGAAAAGCTTCTTTCGAAAATAGGAGAACTTTTATAGTGGTGCAGTACAATTACACACGTACTGCTATCTTTCGTCTTCCGTGTTTGTACAGTAGTAGTGACCTGATTCGTGTTTCGTCGTAAAAGTAATGAGAACGAATATGGATCATTTATCTACGTAGAAAAAAAAACATGTCAAGTAATTACCCAAAATATTCGTTCGTTCTTTCAACGAATAATCCATTAAAAATCCATTAGAGTTATATCTCAATTCTTAATAAATAAAGTCCGATCAATGTGGTACTAAAAAAAAAAAAAAAACAAATACAAAATTATATTCGATTTATATCAGTTGTAGGATTTCACGATTGATCCGATCGATCGCGAATGTTCACTTTGAGAAATAAAAAGAAAAGAAAAAAGAAAAAAAGAAAGGAAGATAAGGGTAAAGAAAAAGAAGAGGAAGAATCGAAACGCGATCGGGGAAAGTAAAGTTTCGCTCTCCGCAAGATACGAGCGTAGAGCGCGAGGCGTGGCGATGTATTGATCGTCGTTGCGATTTCCCTTCCCTCCTGTCCACCCCCAACCAACGTCATCCACCGTTTCAATCCCTCGTCCCTGTCGCCTGCCCATACTAACCCCTCTACTCTTACATTTACCCCTCTCGTTCGAGCTTCTCTCTTAACTCTTCCCACTGTGGACTCTGCTACCACCACCCCACCACCACCACCACCACCACCACCAATACCACTACGACCATTACCACCAATACCAATACTAACACTAACACCAACGCTGATACCATCGTCATTGACCACAAGAATTCTCTTCTCTTCTCTTCATCTTCTTCTTCTTCCTTTCTAGCTTCGAAATCGCTAGCGGCATTCATCGTCGAAACTGCAGACACGACATTTCTCGTTCGGTGGCGCCACGCTGTGATCCTAATCTTTTGACATCAGTAGGACACTATGTATATATATATATATATAAAATATATATGTATATAAATGTATTTGTATTCATTCAGTCACTTCATTTTGAATCAGTAATAAGATTATTATATACTATTGCGTTTAACGTTTACAATAGGATAATATATATATATATATATATGTCTATGTATATATATATGCTAATGCGTTATCGTATTATTTCGTTTTACATTTTTTATCTTTTGTATTTTCTTTACCGATGCTAGCTAGTTTTGTTTAGTTACCTTTAACAGTGCCATCTGTGAGAGGGTAGTTGAAACGTTTAGATCTCTGAAGGGTTTCCAAGTTTAAGCTTTCTTTTAGGTACTCTTGACTAGATAATCTCGGGTAAGAGTAGGCATTTCTTAGGTGTTGTTTTCTCTTTCTCTTTCTTTCCTTCTTTTATTCGATTAAATATTTATTAAGTGAGATGATTCGAAAAGAAATAATGGAATCAACAAATATTTTGTCTAATTTAAGATACGTGGAATTATTCGCATGGAATTAAATTGTTAAACCATAATGCTAACGTAGAAAGAATTTACATGGACTATTATCTGATAAATAAACTTATTTTCGTTGTTAATAGCATCTTCTTCTTAAAGATTAGTTTGATGCCGGAAGCTAGGTGGTGGCCCTCGGAGTTGCCTAATTAGAATTATGGTGCTGCTTAATGGCTATGTAATGGTGTACCATTAAACAACCGTGCTTATCTTAATGTCTTGAAATTCGTCTCTAACCGCATATCGATACTCAGCCACGATAAGAGTCATATTTGCGTTAATTAGTCGTGGTGAGTTTTTTTTTTTATGTTGGGGAGTCGTTGGTACCTTAGCTTTTCTTTCCTCTTTTTTTTCTTTTTTTCTTTTACTTCTTCTTCTACTTTTTCCTCTTCTTCTTCGTGCCGGAAATTAAATACTTCCAGACGTAACCGAGTTGAAAAATCTTCTCTGAAAATGAACGTTTCTTTTTAACGTATATACATTTATATTCTGGTATAATTTATATCTCAACGTTATTTATAAAATAATACGTAGATCTATCATTTGTTAATTTTTTGTGTGAGGATAATTTATGATAATTTAATTTGTTGTGAAGTTAGAAAACAAAATGCAACATTTTTACAACGACGTTAATATACAATTAAGTTAAAATACATACAACATAAAATACAACAAACGACTATTGTACTGTACACAAGTCAGTTTCCATACTTGTTTCGTTTGAATATTATTTTAAATGAATTAATAATTATTTATTTATGAATAACCGAAATTTCTTTTTCATAAAAAGAAAGAATGAAGGAAAAAAGTTAGAAAAGGAAGAAGGAACGAAGAAATGAAGAAGAAAAGGGAGAAGTTTCTTTTTTTTTTTTTTTCATATCCATCTATTAGAGTAGTAGACTTTTATACGAGCAAGCAGCTAGAGAACGCATACATAGAACCGCATTAAGTAATCCGATGACGCCACTGTCTGGGGATCTCAGAAGCTCCTTTTACGGGCTTCCTCTTCTCTAATCGCTCATATTCTCTCTTAATCGTAGCATACCATCTACTCCTACTTCTCTTCTATCTTTCTATCCCTCTCCGTTTCTTTCTATTTTAAGGTTGATCCTATGAAATTTATGGTTTACACACATCCGACTCTTCTAAACTTGTGTTTAACATGCGTTTCTCCAATAATTTCGTGGTTGATACTATCTAATCAATTTAATTACGTTGTTTTATTTTTCTAAATTGTTCGTGCCTAAATTAATGATAGTTATCGATTATATCTTGTTGTGTGTATACGTACATGTTATGTTTATCTTGTTGTGTGTATATCTTGATAATTAATATTTTGTTTACATCATATAAATTTGTTATTCAACCTTTTTAATAATTCTTAACTGAAATAACCTCATTTGTAATTAATCTAATATTGCAGCACACCCTACGAGAGAGACCTCGCAGTTTGCAATTTTAATACACACTTTTACTACGAGATATCTCGTAGTTCGCAGTCAATGAGTTAAAGAAAAATAAGTTTTTTGTTTTGTTATTTTTGAATTTGAAGCCCTGTTCTCATTTGATCGAACAAATCGCAGAGTTTATGAAATTATACGCTATCCTGACTACTAACACACACACGCGAATACCTTGGTAAATTATATTCTATCTCTTTCACGGTTCACATGCGGATATATGTGTAAGAGTAGATATGTAGGTTACCCAGTATTGGAGACTACACCTCGTATCGCTATTTAACGAACTATCGATGCGCATAGCTGACGCTATTCGCTTTGGGAATTTCTCTTCTATTGTGTTGCTCCCGATAAGGGATGGAGAACGATCATGAGATAATAATAATAATAATAACAATAATAATGATAATAAACGTATTTTTATAATATACATATTATATTTTTTACATTTAAACAAACAATGGATTAGTTAACCCTTAATAACTATAATAAGTTATTATACCACCATATATTGGATTGGAAAGAAAGTATCCGCGGAAATTTACTTTTATTTCAAATTTAAATTTACAAAGAATGAATAAACCGATTTAGGTCAAATATGCGCCGTTTTGTTCGATAACTTGTTGCCATTTTGAAGGTAATTTCATTATGCCTCTCTCATAGAAGCCCTCATCCCTATTGGCAAAAAAATGAGATAACCAATTTTCACAAGCCTCTTTTGAGGGCAGCTTAGTACTGCCAAGAGCATTTTGCATGGACCGGAAAAGGTGGTAATCACTTGGTGCCAGGTCCGGACTATACGGTGGGTGCGATATAACCTCCCGTCCAAGCTCCCGGAGTCTCTGCCGGGTCGTCAAAGATGTGTGCGGTCTAGCGTTGTCCTGATGGAACACAACACCCTTTCTATTCACCAATTCTGGCAGTTTCTGGTCAAGCGCCTGCTTCAATCTGGTCAGTTGTTGACAGTATATGTCCGAATTGAGTGTTTGGCCATAGGGCAGCAGCTCATAGTAGATGATTCCCTTCCAATCCCACCGAACACACAGTAAAACCTTCTTGGCCGTCAATCCGGGCTTGGCCGCCGTTTGGGATGCTTCGCCGGCCTTCGTCCACGATCTTTTACGCTTTACATTGTCGTATGTGATCCACTTTTCATCACCAGTCACTATCCGCTTCAGAAATGGGTCGATTTTATTGCGATTCAGTAGTGTATCGCATGCATTGATTCGATTAAAAAGGTTTTTTTGCGTTAAGTCGTGTGGCACCCAAACATTCAGCTTTTTTTTGTATCCAGCCTTACTCAAATGGTTCAAAACGGTTGTATGAGTGGTATTTAGTTCCTGGGCTATCGATCGAGTGCTCACATGACGGTCTACCTCAATTAATTCCATGACTTTATCAACATTTTCGACGATTGGCCGACCAGAGAGTCGTGCATCTTTGACATCAAAATTTCGAGAACGGAATCGAGCAAACCATTCCTGTGTGCGACGATCACTTACAGCATCCTCACCGTAAACCGTACAAATTTTTCGGCATGTTTTTGCAGCATTTTTGCCTTTTTTATAGTAATAAAGCATCACATAGCGTATTTCTTCGGAAATTTCACTCATTTTCAATGGAATATAACTTTTGAGCTTGAAATGTCATCTTTCAAACGGCGTATAGTATAACCCGATACAAATCATACAAACCGAGATTTCGACGCTAGCACTATCTATTGGCAAATTCCGCGGATACTTTCTTTCCAATCCAATATATATATATATATAACCACCACGTGGTAAGTGATTTATAAATAATAAAAATATGTTATTAATAATTAAATAATTAATCATTTCTCACATATATTTCTAATACTCCTTCAAAAAAAAATAATTTCTAATAAATAATAAGTTATTCTTATAATACTGAACTATTTTATTCATTTGTGTGTTGAACAATATTTACTGAAACCACTTATAACTTATGGTAAGAATCATAAATATAAAAATCTGACGACCGATAAAGGTTTAGTTATTATTATTTTTTTTTATTAATAATCAAACGAATTCTAACAATTATTTTTATTTCGAGTTTTTTCCAGTTTACCTTTGTTTTTATTACTCTGAATTACATTTGCTTCTATTCCTTTTCTTTGCCAATTGTAAATAAAGGTTAAGACAGACGAAATTAAACAATGTCTCTAATTAGACGAGAAAATGGTAGAACGCAAAAAGGGGTAAGATTTGGAAGTACTAATTGCCAAGGCTGAATACAAAACGTCGTCGTTCATATTTCATTCGAGTTTTTTTTACTTTTGGATTATTTTATATTTGTTAAAATATTTATTTTCTCTTCTTTTCTTGTAGAAATTGGACCGAGAAAAAATTACGTCGTAGTTGCTTTTTTATGCCATTCGCACAATATGTAAGAGATTAAAAATAGAAGTAGTACGTCTAATTAAATTTTTCGTTCATTGTGTTTTTCTGAATGAAAAAAACAATGCAGCGAGAAGGAGTTGTTTTCGTGAATGCTCGAAAAAGTGTGAACGATATTTTGATATTTCTCTCTTTTACTTTTTCTATTTTTAACAAATTTTATTTTGTAACGTTTAAAAATATATATCGTGCTTGTTTCAATAGCAATCATACATACGACAAAAACAGAAATAATAGACAATTTATATTTAGTTTCAAATATCTCTCTCACAATCATTCGAAATATTCAACTTAGTTAGTTGGACCATTATTTTGTAATTTATTTTTTCCTTTTTTTTTTCCCCTCTATCAAGGGGAACGTATAATTTCGAAAATGGTCGGTCAAATCGGTCTATTAAATCGCCAATATATTCAGCTAACCCAACCGAACTCGTAACTTGTAATAGTAGTAGTATTAGTTATAGTAGGAGTAGGAGTAGTTGTTTGGAATGTGGTTTGCGAATTTCAACAGCGTGAAGATTAAAATTCCTCCTTTCTATTTCATTCTTTTTTTTTTTTTACCATCTCGTTTTACGATGCCTACCACGAGCATTAATTACTTATATCTCGTTTCGTTAGAAAATAAATGTTTTTTTTTTAACATAAAAGAAAAAAAGAAATAATATTAATTATTTCAAAAAATAATCTACCATTTGCAACAATTTATAGACAAGTTTTAAAATCAAACATATTTTCTTAGAGTTTCGTTTTTCATAAAATTTAAATACATTCACATAGAAATAATTGTTTTTTTTTTTATTGAAGTTTATTTAATAAATCAAACTAAACGTAGTAGAAAAAATGTAAAAAAAAAAAGAAAATGTAAAACATAGTTCACAGTATATTTTATGAAGTAGGTATATTTAAGTGACATAATTTAATGAATTTTATGTAGAGCAAATACGTGTTATATAAAATTGCATGTAGTACAATACAATAAAATGTAACATACACATTATATATATAATATATTTAAAACGAAATGCACATATACTTAACTGATAACGTTAATTAAATTCTTTTAACTTTAATTACTTACGATGAAGATAAATTTATCAAATTCAAACATCGTTTGTACGATATAATGAATGTTATATCATATTTGAATGAGCACATAACTTTTTGAGAATAATTTTATTTTTCTTGTTTTGTTTTTTAGTTCACGCAAACGAGCTGCTCGCCTCTTTCGTGTTCTAATTTCTTTTTTTTTTTTTTTTGTTAATTTTAAAAAATTATTTTTTATTTAACAGCTTTCTCTTCTCGGTAAAAAGAAAAAGAAAGAGAGAGAGAGAGAGAGAGAGAGGAATGAAAGATGCAGAAAAAAGACCTTTTGGATTTCGTCGAGTACGTGGCAGTCGTTTGCTTGACATTTTCAGCAGGGAGAGAAAAAAGCCAAGGTAGATTCAGAAAAAAAGAGGTGAGAGAGAGAGAGAGAGAGAGAGAGAGAGAAAGAAAGAGAGATAAAGATAGGAAAAAATAAAAAGATAAAGAGAAAGAGAGAGAGAGAGAGAGAGAGAATGACAGTAGTATGAGGGTGGTAGAAAAAAAAGGGGGAAGAGAAAAAACAAAAAACAAGGTGACTCTTTCTTTCACTACTTTTCTCTCTCTCTCTCTCTCTCTTTCTCTTGCGTGCCTATTTCTCTTTTAAACGGGCACGAGATTCCTCAGGATTTAGCACGAAATTTATCAAACAGAGTTTACGCGAAGTCTCTGACGCACTTAAGGAAAATCTGGACCACGTGAATTAGTGCAGTGATTTGCTTTAAACGTAAGATTTGCACGAGTTTCGTCGGCTTACGTATCGACTTAAACTACTTACTGTCTTACCATTTCTCATTCCGTTTAATTGGTAGTATATTTCAGGATACAATTTGTATTACTATTTATTTCTCTATCTTGTATATCGATTTTTACATCATTTAACAATTTTGTTAATTAAAATGCACTATTTAATGCATTTGTAAATGATTGTTTGTTTAAATTCGTTGTTAATTTAAACAAATTTTATTAAATTCACGAAAAAACTAACATAAAAAAAAAACAACAACAACAATTTAACAAGATATTTAATTTTATATAATTTTAAATACATAAAAAGTTATAAATAAATAACGGTTGTTTCGGCTATCACACACATGTTGTGTGGACGGCCATTAAAGTGTTAATATTGAACTGTAAGTAGTCTAGGAAAAATTGTTTGTTGTTCGTATAAATTATCTTTGAGATTCTCATAGGGGAAATAGTACGTGTTTTGATATATCTGCTTACTCGGACAAAGTGCACTTGCACACACATACACACACATATATACATAACGTGCACGTGCTCATATATATAATCGGACAGCACATAAAACATACTTTTATGAGAAAGAAAGAAAGAAAGAAAGAATGAAAGAATGAAAGAATGAAAGAATGAAAGAGAAAGCTTTAGTCGAGAAAGACGACCCTTTTCATAGAACGCGCCATCGCTCACTCCTTCTGAAGAAGATAACAATAGCCCTTCGTCCGTTTTTCCCCGATGCATCTTTCGTTGCATTCTATTTTCTTCTGAACTTGCGTGCACGCTTCACTGAAAATGTATACCTTAGTTCGTTCAATGACGCACGTTAAAAGTGTGACTTTAGACGAATGAAATGCAACCTTGTAAACGGTTGACAAATAGGATTTCCCTCGTTTTGATATATTTGCAACATTGGGGGAGGGGGAGGGGAAAGGGGGAAGGGGAAAGGTATACGTGTCTATCTAATAAGAGATACTCAATTTAATCAGCACGATCGATTATGCACTTTTGTGTTTTATTATATAATTTACAAAATAGTTTAGAATTATATTAAATAATTCAACATTTTATATAAAAAAAAGCCGCAGCAAGGTGTGGCCAGAGAATCCTTTAGTAGTATTATAATATATTTCGTTTTGATCAAGAAATAATAGAAGAACTAAAGTCGATTTACGAGAAAATCTAATATTACGAGATATTTTCGTATAGTATGAAACACAACGACGAAAGAGTATGTGTGTGTGAGTGTGAGAATGGTGCTGTAACGAAGTATCTCGTCGAAACTCATTGAATATTTATTCCCTACTAACTCTTTGGAATTACACGAAGGACGCGAAAGTGCGCGAAAAGAAATGCGAACATGATACCAACATGCAAATCTATATTTTACCTAACACAAATTCTAATATAGAGTAGAGTAATTGAAAATTTAACTCGTTATTTTCAACCAAAAAAAAAAAAAATAAGTGAGAACAAGAGATTCGATAAAACAAACCTTGAATTTTACTTGAACTTTAACCGAACTTTAAACATTACGAATGATAAATATTATTTCAAAGAAAAGTAAGAGATCGAGGTAAAAAATGATGTTCGGCGTTAACACCTGTTCGCTTTAACGTTCAGCTAACTAGAAAGGATGAAAAATGAAGAAGTCAAATAGGCCTATAGATGTTCATTCTATCGAAGAAAACGATCAACCTTTGTTCTACCCTCGTAAATGCTTAGCTGGTTTCTCATTCTTATGGCTTCCCTACAAAATGAGACTACTCGTCAACTATTCTTAAGAATCTAAACTGATCAATTAAAGATAACGAATGAAACATTTTAATCCTACTTTACTATAGCACTTTAAATACCTAATCATTTATTTTACACTTTAATTTTATTCTAGAAAACAAATCGAATCTTGATAATAACAAAAAAAGAAAAATTTAGAATTAAATGCTTAGAGAGATAGAAGATAGTGCAGAAATATTTGAATTAATTTGACGTCATTTATAAACGTACAAGTATTTTCCTCGTAAAGAATAGGAACCGATTTAAACCAAATTGATAAATCCTAAAACACAGAAATGGTGACGCAAAAGGCGACGGAAAGGCGACGGAAGAACGGAAGGAGCTTCAGTTAATTTCCTGTCTAAGAGTCGAGTAAGAGAGTAGGCAGACCACTCTGTGTGTGTGTGTGTGTGCCAGAAATGATGAAATGTGATGAAGAAAAGGGTAGAAGAGGCAGGAGGAGGAAGGGCTGAGATACGACCCATACAGACTTGATTTCCTTCATATTTCGATCCGCAAAGTCTTCCTCTGCTATGAAGCTTGTTAAAATAAGGAAAGTCTAGAATTTCAATCTACTTGATTAAATTATGAATAAAAAAAAGAAAGAAAAGAAAAGAAAGAGAGAGATATGATTAATTAATTCGAAGAGATTATGATACAATTTGTGTTGTGAATTAAAATAAATATCATGTGGGCACATCACACGTGTTAGAAGTGAAACCTTCGAAAAACTAAGTTTCGAGAGAATGAGACGAATGCAGAATATCAGGTGTACGATAATTGTAGAGTTGTTTTTTTATAATATTAATATTATAATATTGTTACCAATTTCAAAAATAATTTTACATTTATTAACATATAATACATAACATATTACACAGTAGGCAAGTTCTCAATTCAAAGAAATAAGACAAGTTGCTTCTGGTAAATAAAAAATGTATAAAAACTAAACACCTATTTGCATGCAAGAAATGCACAAAAACTTTCCGTCAAACAATTTGAACCTTTCCTATTATTTTCTTTGTGCAGATTTTGGCAAAAATAGCGTTAATATTCCGCCGAGAAACACTAAACTAACAATACACAACATCCAATTGCAAATCATCTAAATAGAAAATAAAAAATAATGTTACAAAAGTGATCTATTAAGATTATGCTTATCTAGAATGAGTAAAAAGAATAAAAAGAGATATATATTGATTAGAAGCTATTTAATGAAGTCCTGAGGTTTTTTTTTCGAAAAGTAGTGAGGTTTTTTCCGAAAAGTAGTGAGGTTTTGTACATTTGTGTACACTTTGTGTCTTAAATTTCAGCGTCATGGTAAGCTCCACCGATTCACCCTTGGTGTTTAACATCCTAAAAATGTTTTTATTTTATTTAATCATTAGTATGTGTTTCTTAAATACGCAAGTATTACAATTAATAATATAATTTTTTTATATGCGACCTAAAATGTGACAGTGATTCACTTGTTTTTGAATGGAATTTGTCAGCTTCTCCTAATGTATTCTACAGTGTTCTCTTATTTTTTTTTCTTTGATGTATGTGATAATTATTTTTTATTTTTGTAAAATATTGCAGATAAAAAAATTATTATATTCTATATTTTTTCTTATTAGTAATTTTCATATTTGCGAAATAAAGTATTTAATATTCATTTTTTAATAAAAAAAATAGAAATATTTTTAAATAGAAAAGAAATGATATGCTTAGTAAAAAAAAAACTGACCATGCACCTTCTTTCTTTATTTTGACTGTCGGTTCGTTTGTACCTTATTTTTTTGTTGCATGCCTACGTTCTCATCTCTGTTTATTCTTTTACCCTTCTATCGCTCCTACCTACAAACAGTTTGAGTTTCGAAATAATATGTGTCCTCTCTTCGTAGTATGTAGATGAACACAAACACACACATATACAACCAGAAGCGATAACTACAAAGCATAGCATAAAGAGGAGACCGAGAATAGAAGAAACTGTATAGCTATATTCCGTCTCATTCTCTCACAGGCTCAATCTTATATTTTTGTCCCTTTTTCTCTTATTATTTAGTATAGCAGCCGTTTCATAGCTTCGTTTCCTGACCGACCGTGTTTCATTTTATTTCAGATCACTCCCTATTCTAAAGAAGTTTTCACTTCAAAAATCCGATTTGTATGATTGAAATATGATCGGAAAGATTGGTTCTTGTTTGTTTTTTGTATATTTTTAAAATTCAACTCGAACTCTTTTGATTTCAACATCTAAACACTAAGGTGGAAATCGAATTTCTTCGAAAAGGTGTTTGGAAAAAAAAACAACCGTTCCTCCTCCCACCTATCTTTCTCTCCTTGTTATCCTAAGAAGAGTAAAAAAAAAAAAAAACGAAACGAAAACGCGAAGGTACACGATGTAGGAGAAGACATGCTTTCCCCAACGAAGTCGAAACACGAGAGGAATTTCGAATGATAGGAGAGATTTCGTATTAGCCATTCTGATCACAAACGTGGCGCGAGTGCAACGCGAACATCGTGTCGTAAACCGGCGAATTTTGCTGAATAACTTTGTCGTATGAATAATAATAACAACGGGCCGTGAAAGAGATGTCTTTGAACCGTGATCAAAGTGATCACGTTCCTATATTTTTTTTTTTTATTTTTTTTTTATTGTACGTACTTACGAAAGAAATTCTCTATGAAAACGTTCATTTTGAAAAGTAGGGAAGGGAGGGTGGTAGTACAGGATAAGTCAAAAGTATACGAATGATTTTCATTTACATTATTTCCTACGAAATATTACATTTACACGTATGTAATACGTGAAAGTTATTGTATAAGTAATTTATAATAAATAAGTATAATACAATAAAAGTATTTGATATATAGTATACTTTTATTTTATATTTTTAATAGGATGCTCCGGCAACGCGTTGCTGTGGCTTTGTTATAATATGTTGAATTAATATAATTCTAAACTATTTAGTAAATTATATAACGACACACAAAATAATACCACAATTACAATTGAATATGTAAACTAATAATATACGAAAAAATAGAAAATGTAAAGTTATGTCGTATGTTAATTGAAATAATTGAATTGAAATACGCCGTCAGCTATTGAATACTTAAATAACCTAGAAACCCAGATAACCTCTAAATAATAAATCTTTAAATTTGTAATAAAAAATACAAAATAATATTGTTCGGTACCAAATCATTGGTAGATGATAACTTATATTTAGTTATTATTTTTTTCTTTTTTTTATATATATATATATATATTCAATTTCTTTGAAGAAAACCATACCATAAGTTTATGGTAGCAAATATCATACAATACGATAGGCAGCAGGTATAAGGTACTGTTTACCTAAAACATTAAGAAATTCCAAAGAGCCATAAATTTCCAAATTATCTCAATAATCAAAAAAACATATGGTGCGATGAAAACCCTTTAAACCGTGTCAGGCCTTTGAAGGTTTCTTATTCATATCTAAGCATGTACGATATTATAAAAAGAAATAACATTCTAGTCAACATTTCTCTATGCATTGTTTCCCTTTCCCAAAACATAAGATTTTCCTTCGAGAGATCCTGGTAGGTGGACCCTCCTACTATTGGTTAATCAATTGCATTCAACCCCTTCCCTTTCCAAAGGGGTGTAACTAATTCAGGTATAAAAACATGTGAAATCAAGTAAGACTCACTGTTCGTAACGCATACGTTCTATTCGTAATACATACGCTCTCTCGTCGTAATACATACTCTCTTCGCTCAATATACATTTTTATGTTATACATTTTACACATCATACATCTATACAGTCCACATTAAACAATTGTAACATAGTCGCCAAAGACTCAAGTTAATAAATCATTGTTGACTAAAGAACTGCCTTTAGTATACTATAAAACCACCCACACTGTATTAGCTTACCGTCGTGAGACTTTCCGTGTAACTCGCGTATAATTGCATCTTAAAAACGGTACACTAGTTGAAAATGGATTTGCGTCAGCATAACATATAGTGCGCGCGAACAAATATATTCTAAGTTGAAAAAAATTACACAAAATAATAAAAAATGTCATTAAGATTGGTTCAATAGTTTCAAAGTTCATTGCAAACCAACAATGTGACACTGAATTTTTATATATATATATATAAAGATTTTTAAAATACTTTTATATAAATATATTTATATAATAGAAGAAAATATATAATTTTCCTAAGTATAGAAGAGTTGAAAAGTTTTGTGTCCAGCATGTGGTGAGTTGCAATAAAATGACGACGGACGGCAACTTTTGTCGATCTTTCTAAACATACTCGTCATAAATTTCTTCTTATTGAAATGAATCGATTTTTATCTTTTTTCCTACAACCTAACCGTAATAAGATTAGTGCGTCACCTTTTTCTTGTTCCCTACTTTTTCTCATTTTTTTTCTAGAACAGAATTTCTTCCAAACTAGAGTTTACAAGCTTTTTTCGGACTCGATAATACTAACCTAACATAAAAGACGAATATCTATAATACGAGTTAGCCCTTTTTCATGAAAATGTTCATTCAAGAATAAAAAACAAAAAGAAAAATTTATGAAAAAGTCCATTTCTTTTCTTATTCCTTGAATACCAAATGAATTCTGACCTAGGGTTGAAGGGAGAAAAAATGAGAGAAAGAAAAAGAGAGGAGGTGGGAGAGGTAAAAGGAACAATTGACCATCATGGTTGAAAGAAAAATGAACAAAAAATATTTTGAAATAAAGTCTGTTAAAGAAAATGTTCATTAATCTGAAACTTACAAGTTTTTTTTTAATTTACGAATTTTGACGAAGTCAGAAAAAAAATAATTAAAACTTAAAACACCGACTATAAAGAAGCGAAAATTGTTAAAATAAAGTTTTTTAAAATAGAAATAATTTTGAATGGATAATATTTTAGAATATACAAAGTTAGAAATAAGATTAGGAGAATAAGAGGACTAAAGGGTAAACGAAAACGTCTCTCGTTGGTTAGTACATTCGCCATCTGGCGCGGTTACAACGTCTCGACAAAGTTCGCAAATTAATTTGACAAACGGCCGAGTTCCCGTTTCTCAACAACGATAGACGAATACCGGTGCTAAGAGAGAACCAACCAAGTTCCAACTCATTCTCTCTACTGCGTAACACCAAATATCTTTATGGCTAAAACACGATTCCCTACCATGAACCTATATATACTTATCAGTTAGTACTAACGCGTGGAAAACCATTCGAATCCCATTTACTGAACTCGACTAACTGAGTTTAGAGTAAGTAGATATTTCGATTTATTAGATTTACTATTCTCAATGTTATTGTTCCCCACAATTAATTTACCATTAACAATCTTATAATTGTTTTTAATATAATGTCATATTATACAAATTGGAAATCCTATTTACTGAATTCAACTGAGTTTCGAGTAAATGGATATTTCGATTCATTTCATTTACAATTTTTAATATTATTGTTCCCCATAATTCAATTACCATCAACAATTTTATAATTCTTCTAATACGATATATCATACAAATTGGAACATACAATGTAAAAATGATTGAAATCTTAAATGAAAAAATATATTACAAATGAAAAAGTTGGAGATAATTTGAATGAAGGATTCGTTTTTCTTTCATTCTCGATGGTAGTAAATCAAGAGTAGCAAGATAATAAAGGTAAAATCGCAAGAAGGCAAGGCCACATGATTCAACGAACGTAATATACCGGAGTCTCTGGGAATAACTCGAGCGTATAGGAGTAGCAAGAGAAACGATATATTATTCCCAGAATGTAGGGAAAGCGTCGCGACGGTTGGAAAGAGAAATATAGACACCCAAGTTGAAAGGTAAAATCGTGTATTTGACTTTTCATCCTTTTCTCCACGATACTTTTGTAGGGTTGTGTGAGTAGTGTATACGGATATCTAACATAAGAGATGACCGAGATTTTCTACAAAATCTTTCATTCGATCAACATTTTTTTCACTTAATGTGACACCTTATCGTTCAAATTATGCATATTATGAAAAATACCTAAGTATTATGATTAAAAAGGTTCAATCGGGTTCAGTTATATAGAAAATGTAAACGATGCAACGTAATGTAATTAAATTGATAATACAAATCAAACGTATACAGAATAATTATATAACAAATGTTATTTGATTTTATTTCATAAAATATTAAATATATATTAGAATGATAAGATATTATGACTGATATAAAGAAGTGTTTTTATTAATTTTTCATTTATTAATATAAATGAAATATATATAGAAAATAATTAAATAAAATATGTTTCTTATCATATAATTAAAACCATATAATTAAAATTTCATGTAATAATATTCGTCGATGAAACATTAATGCGAAGGATTAATTTGTTTAACAAAAGTATTAGTGAGTTAATTGAACGCTATTATAAAAGTCTCAGTAAAGTTTCATTTAAATCCAAGGAATCTCGCTTTTGTCGGATATTCTAAGTTTAAACTGAACGATTCGTTCATTGAGAAGAAAGTTTATTGTATCGTTGTTAATTAATGTTAGAATGTTACGCATGAATTTGAGAAGCTTGGGAAAACTTATATTAGTTCGACGTATAAAAGCGGATTATTATCAATATTAAAAGCGGCGCATCATTTTATGTATGCAATTTTATCGTTCTATGCATAACAACACAGAAGAACGAGAATTTTAACAATGAAAATGTTTATCGATTCATTCCCGTTCTTTTATACATTGAAATTTTTTTAACGTAAGAAAAGATCTGACGTTTATAAAAAAATTTGCACAACGGTGAAAAGATGAAAATACATTTCAACAAATTGCAGGAGTATACAATTTTCACGAACTTTTTTAATATACATTTTCTATGCTGTTTGACAACAACAGCAACAAAATTGAATATCGTCAGAAACGGAAGGGGGAAAAAGCGGTTTACAATTTTATTAAAATTTTCGTTCTAGTGGGTTGGTTTCGTCGTAGTTGTAGTTGTAGTAGTAGATCATCATTTTCAAATCACAAAACAATTGTAGAAAAAAAACAAGGAGAGAGAGAGAGAGAGAGAGAGAGAGAGAGAGAGAGAGGGAAAAGGATAGAATCGCTAAGAACGAGTCGGTTTAATCAACGGATGCGGAAAATGAAAAAGTACCGGAACCGGGCGGAAGAAGCAACGCACTCGTAATAATAATCTTTCGAGAGGTTCCATCTGCTAGAATGATCAGGGCCGGACACGTGACGAACGTTACGTTTTATAAATGAAAAAAGAATATAAAAGAGAAAGAAGAAGAAGAAGAAGAAAAAAAAGATAAAAGGAACAAAAAAAAAATCAAAAGAAGAGATTTCCTTTTGTCGCTTCAACGAGTCGACGAGTTTCATTTACGTCAAGATGGAAGTGCTTCCTGTTCCCCTTTTGACCTATCTGACCTTTTTCCGACATGATTTTTTTATGCATCTGACAAAGCTTTTTACATAGAAAATGTAAGATCTTTTACTTTGATATGTTGAGCGTGTTAAAAGATGAAATATTTGATAGAAGAAAATACTTTTCATCTAATGAGTTCTGTACGTTAGTATAAATAATTTATTAAATTGTTTTTAAAGGGTCAAGTATTTGATCTCATTCGATATATATATATATACAATAAAGCAAGCAATAAAAGTCAAATTTACTCTTGCCGAATAAATTATGTACTTCCGGGCAAGCTTGGTAACGTCAACAACTTCCGAATATATTCGCACGTTTTATAAAAAAGGGAGATAACGGCAGATGTCGTTGCCGGATTACCCCCTCAGTCTATTTGTGGGTTGCGTCCCTGTTGAGAAAGGGTTGAATCTTCTCCTCTGGGTTTGCTTATCCATATTGAAATACCTGCCACCCTTTTTCGCTTACGTTATCGTTGAGCTTTTCTAGTGCGAAATATCGTCAAGCTTGGTAATTTTTTTTTTCGGAATTTACGATATCTCGTTATTTTGTAAAACAACAACAAAAATGAAATGATTTTTATCGTATCATGTAGAATACCGTAATCGTGAGGAAAATCGTATAAAAATTCTTATTCTCTTCTATTTCTTTTTGGTATACTGGATGACGTTTGAAGTGTCGCACAAGTACTTCGTCGAATATAGCGAAACGGAAATTACATCCGCAGGCAGGCAGGCATGCAGGCAGAGAGGCAGGCAGGATTTAGCAACCCTTCTTCACCCTGCATCGTCTGCGAACGCATCGAGCCATCCAATCGCGGTACGATCTGTTTGTCATCGTTATACCGAGACTGCAATTTATTCCAGCACCATCCGTCAAGTTTCTACTCGCTCTGTTGTTCCTACGTCTATCCGTCTGTTGGGTGCGTTACTACAGAAGAGGAGGAGGAGGAGGAGGAGGTGGAAAACGAGAAGAGGGGGTGTAAAAAGGGACTCCTTTTCGTTCATCCATATTTAAACACTGAAGCTGAAATTTCCTCCTCTCATTCCTTTCTACACCTTTTTCGGTGATATCGAATTAACGAGAGAGGATGTTCTTTGAAAATCTGCTGCATTTGTTTGGTCCTCTTCTTCCTACTCTTTCTTTCCCTCTCTCTCTCTCTCTCTCTCTTTCTATCTCTTTCTGTTTTTAACACAATCCTTGTGGCAAGTACAAACCGGATTAGGAATTACTTTTATTTGTAATTCAGGAAATCCTATTTCTCGGACTATCGTAAAACCGATTCTTCTTCTCTACCGTTAATTCAGCGCCGAGGATCGATTGGATTAATTGAGAAAAGGGGTTGTCGGGGCACGGGGAAAATGAGTATTCATCTTTACGTTTAATTTATTCTACAGGCTTCTATCCTGGGAGAAAATCAGAGTTTACTAGAAATAATATATTACCCGGTTCTTGATGAACAGAGCACAGCTTTGCGAGATTTTAACCAAAATCAAACCCTCGTTTTCTCTCTTCTTCCTCTTCCTCCTCCTCCTCCTCCTCCTTCTCCTCTTCCACCAACAAACACGGATTTAACTGGTGCATTGAAATAATTTATATTCGTGAAGGACGCGTTCGTTCATCCTGTATCCCAAATTCAAGCTTTTGTCGAGCTTGAACTATCAGCTTCGAACGACCAACCGTCCGACCCCCTTGTCAATTCTGTTTTAACTTCAATTATTTATGGGTTTAGAGTTCGACAATCTCCAAACTTTACTTAACGCCCTTTCGCAATATTCAATTTCGATAATTTACTTAGAAACAACGTTTCGACAAATATTCGATCGAATATATATTTTCTCATAAATTTATTATCTAATTCATCGAGACATTTCGCATTTACAAAATTTTATTTAATGGATTCAATTATCTTGCAGCGTTACTATGGTTTGATACTATTTTTTTTTCCTCCTATTGCAAAGAATCCTGACGAAGAATTGCATTATCGAATGATTCTTCTACGTTTCCTATGTAAATCAGGCTAATTCAATCATTACATATACCTTTTCTCAATTCAATTTTAATGAATATTAATGTAATAAAATACATTTTTCTTTAGTTGAAATAATAAAATTATTTAAATGATCATTATCAAGTTGATCTTACGTTAGATAAGAATAAAATCAACAAGAAAGGGGAACAAAGATTCAAAATTGAAAAAGAAAATAATAAAATAATAATAGAGAGGGATAGAAAAGGAATGCAAGTACTCCAGTGAGTTTCTTCTTGCGTATTGATCGATTCTCGAGGCTCGTTACGTAGACATTGGAGGAGGTAGAGGGAGTAGAATAGCCTCGTATTCCTATTTCGAGTCACACACCCCCTTTTGCCACCCTCCCGCTAAGGTATTTTTACGGATCGGACGTGCAAGCATACACACACGCACACACACACACGTACATATCTATATCCGTACTATTGAACCCTAAAGTTCAAGGGAGAGAAAAGTGAGTAGGAGAAACGGGGAAGGGGGGAGGGGGAGTGATTGGGGGAAATGGTAACAAGAGAGCACTTCACACGTGCCAATCTAAATAATTGCTGTGATGTGGGTAGCCATGTAGTTCGCGTTGCTTGCTATGGGGGGTTGCGTTGGTCTTCTTTGAATCTTCCTTTCACCCTACCAATTCTCTATATATATCTATCTATACATGTATATATGTATGTATATCTATCTTATTCTCTTAGCTAAATTGAACAATAGCTTTTGGATTGGTGTTTTGTCGCGTGCAACGAGACCAACAGATTGTGCCAATTGACTGAACAGATACACCTACTCGCATAATTACTTGCATGGAAACTGTTGCAAGATCAAATACGAAGTTATGAGTTTCTATATGTGTGCTTGCACAAGCACACAACCACACATATATAACCATACGAATATCGTATCTACCTTAATCGAGTTAATTGTTAAAATCAAAACGCATCGAATGAATTGATAAAACAATGAAAATTTAATAGATCATTTTGTTGGTTCATACACACGTATTATTATTATTATTATTATTATTATCATCGTATAAGAATATATATATATATAAACTATTGTTTTAAGTATAAAATTGAATAATAATAGAAAGTATTATTTTTAATTAGTAGGAGCAAAAGCTGGCTGGGGTCCGAGTTCATTAGCCAAATCAATAGACACCATCCAGGAGATATGGCATGCGCTGCTACCTGGCTAATTGCTCCGGAGAGCAGCACATCGGAGTTGGTATCGCTTAATTACCAGAACGTCATCTTATCGGAACTATCTGTCGTCATTTGCGCGGTTAATCATTGTCTAATCGATGTAACCCTTAAAGCCAATATTCATCCCTAATTACTATACGAGCATATACAATATTATTTATGTATATTTGTATAAACTTTGCTTTAAGTATGAAATTCAATTACAATCGATTGTTCGTTAAAAAAATAATATTAAAAATAAAATTAAATAAATCTATCGACGGAAATTTACAAAAGGATTGACGATTTATCCAAAGGATCGTTGAGATCGTTTTAGTTTACCTTGATTTTGATCATCGCTGTAGTGGGAATTTTAGCGAATCGGTATCATTATTTCCGGTTAGATAGGACGAGTTGAGTAACAAACTCCGATTCGCAAGGGAATCGTCGGCACTTTCGGTATTCGTTGATTTCTCTCTCTCTCTCTCTCTCTCTGTTTCTCTTTCTTTCTTTCTCTCCCTTTCTACGACAGTCCTTCTGTGTCCCTATCGGCACAATGCATCAACGGGGACGTCGCTTTCAATTAGAAGATGCAACATGACGACGAGTACTACTACTACTACTACTACAACTACAACTATTCGCAGCAGACATCGATATATTCGTTGAGTCAAAAGTCACCTTAATGGTCGTTCCGAATAAACGAGATAGCTATCTCGCTTACTATTCTAAGCTATTATTGAAAGCTTCCAAGTATTATTCGAGGATCAATTAACTGATCTATCTATATCTACTCTTTGTTGTTACAGTGTTAGTACTTATTCGTCATTAATACCGTTCCCTACACACAATTGTGTTTGATAAATCAAATAGCCATATCTGTAGATTGACACGTTGATTGACTGATATTTGTATTACGTACACGAGATAATTCATTTCTATGTTGAGATTGGATTTAATCATTTTCTATTACAATATTAAATAATGTTAACTTATTTTATCGTGACATTAAATGACGCGATATTATTAATTTAAACGTATATCAAAAAAAAAAAATAAAATAAAATAAACTCGTATCAAGATGTAATCGTTAATTTTATTTAGAAAAATAAACATCGATCATTTTTTGAAATCAAATTAAAAGAGCATCATTTTTATTTTCACGCAGAGTAGTTTGTGTAAATCATCATCGTCATCATCATCATCATCATTCGTATGTTATTTATTCTTGATGTCATTATCCATTGCTGAGTTCAGTCGATTACTCGAAAGGGAGAAAGGGTAGTTGGAAGGGGTAGTGTTAAGTTCCCGACGGGGATGCAACGAGCAAGATTGACGTCGCTTTCAATTAGACGATGCACCGTGTTAGTATTGGTCCTAGGATAAGTGTCGATGCTTCTTGCGTACGTGGATGAAAAGGGTCCTTTTTTTCTCTTCTTTCTCTCTTTTCTTTCCAAGTACCAGTCTCCCTTGGGACTCCCTCAAGTTCGACTTCGACTGAGCTGAAGGAAAACCGCACTCGCGAAAACAACCCTCGTCTCCTTTCGCGGATTATACGAAAAGGGAGGGAACGAAGAAAGAGAAAGAGAGACAAATATATACATATATACGTGTGTGTGTGTGTATGTGGCCTTTATCCCTTGCTTGATTTTATGTGTTTGACAGGGAAGGGCGAAACTGACGTTGCTGGATCGACAAATTTTATCCAAGCTGCGAAACATTTCTTATGATTGATATTTTGTGGTTTTGACTCGTACAAATTGTTGTAAAAATGTTTTTCATCTTTCCGACAATTTGCAAGATTTGTGTTTTGCATCGCAAAATTTTATTATACGTATAATTATATTTGTTTATCGTTAATATTAATAATAATAATAATCTATAACGTAGAAAACGGATTTTGATCGTTCGATGTTAAAATATAAGAATTAAAAGAGTAGGATAATTGCATTTATAATACGCAAAACACTTGTCGTTAAGTTTACCGAGGTAAATAAAGTTCGTTGAAATGAAATGTAATTTAGTCGGTTGGTAAAAGAGTCGAAGGGTAAGTTCGCGTTTATTCTTCTTTACTTTCCACACGAGAGAAGACCCTTTAGCTTTTATTATTGCATTTCCTGTACCATACTTATTTGATGCCATTGCTTTTGTCGTCTCGAGTACCTTGTTAATTATATCGTTTCGTATTTTTTTTTTTTGTAATCTTCTTTTTATTTCTTATTTTTTTTTAATTTTCTTTACCTTCTTGTTTCAGGGATCAACGCCGAACAAGAACAACAACAACAATAACAAGAACAACAACAGCAAAAGCAGCAGCATGGGTGGTTTCCTTGTGTCTTCCTGAGTTGGTGAGTGTGTTTTGAATTTCTATGTAAATTCAATGATTCTTTTTTTTGTTTTTTTACGCTCCAGGTTGTTTCTTCTTTACACAGGCACCAAGTGGAAAATGGAAATTTGTAAATTTGTTTATACAATAATTAGCACAACGATAATTATTAATTTTATTTATCTGATAATTGATGAAGATAATTAATTAATCCAATGATTATCGCAAAACAATCATAGGATTTCTCGATTATTGTAGACAAGAGAATTCAAGTGTATAAACTCGTAACGCCATGTATATTTTACTATTGTTATTATTCGAAAATAATTAATTGTCGATCTACCTGAGATTATAACGGAGTTGTTGATAACACTGACAGCTCGAATACGTCCTGCTACTCGTTTGAATGCTCATCATTGTAATTGCACGTTAAATCTCTCGATAATGAACTGTAACGAATCTCTAGATCGATTATTATCGTGTCGCATTAACATCATTATGCAATTCGATATTTGTTTCCCTTTCGATATCTCAATGAAGAATCTTCTTTGGTAATCAACTTCATATATGCAATTCAAAAATAATTAATTTTCTTCTTTAATTTATTGACATATTTTTTATTTTTTTTTATTTATTCAAAGTGGAGGAAGAGAAGAAGAAGAAGAAGAAGAAGAAGAAGAAAAAAGGAGTTGAATATTATTAAATCAATGAATAAATTAATTAAATATAGAAAGAGATATCTTCGAAAATCAAGCTAATTAATAAAGATAATCCGACTTCTTGATTTAGTACCAAAAAAAAAAAAAAAAATATCGAATTCCGTCTTTCCAAGTTAATTGGATTATATTTTTCTTTCGTCTGATCTCCCATCCACTTAGTTGTTCTTGTTCCATCTTCTTTTTTTTCTTTCTTTATATTCGTGGTCATAGAGATAACGTTCCTAATTAATTACTTTTTTTTATTTTTCATATCCGACTGTGACGTTATCGGTCAAGTCCAGGTAAAATCAGAACATGATTTTATCCTATTATAAATAAGATATTCGAGTATTTTGAAATCATGGGGTTCGATAAAACAGAGGATATTAGATAAATATTTGTTAAAAAAAAAAAACAAAAAAAAAAATTCTTTCTAGATTTTGATTAGATTTAATTTGCTTTTGAAAGAGAAACAACCAAAAAATGGATATTGAAAATAGATTTAAAAATCGATCGATAATTTATACGTGTGTATGTATGTATGTATGTATGTCTGTGGTAATTGTCGAAAAATATATTGTAACGAGGACGGGCCATTAGCCGTCGTTTCTTTGGTAAAGAGCTTTTGGGTTGCGCAAGCGCAACCTCGCGAAACGTAATAGGAAGGGGGGTGGTTATGGATTTTCGGGCTCTGCGACCTTCGCGTGACGTCCCACGCTTTTCACGTTCTACACGATCCTACTACTACTGTTGTTCCGAATTAGCGACTGAACGTGTCCTTAGGATTGCTAGGATCCATAGGATACATCAGATGTTTCTTATCATTGAATATGGCTACTCTGTTGTTTTACGTTCAACCTTTTTTCTATCATTTATTGTTAAAATCAAAATAATTTTTCACGTTAAAATCATAACAGTTGATTTTACAAATTTCATTTGAATATGTTTAATCAAGTTTAATAAAATTATGTTAATTATTTCGTCGAATTGGTTGTACGATTTAAAATAACAACAACAATAACGTGTATACGAAAGTTTATGTTATCGGTTTTTGTTATTGAACCAAAATAATTTTCCACGTAAATCATAATAGTTGATTTTACAAATTTCATATGAATATGTTCAAACAATTTTTATAAAATTATGTTAATAATTTCGTCGAATTGGTTGTACGATTTAAGATAACAATAACACAACAACGTGCACACGAAAGTTTATGTTATCGGTTTTTACTCGAAAGATTTATCTTTCGTTAATGTATGAATTAGGTTACAAATTACGTTAACAAATCGATGGATAGGAAGAAAGTTTTTTTGTTTAGTAGGGAAACTTGACACACGACCTAGTTTCGGTATTGTCGGTTATTATCTACAAAGTGTATTTATCAGAGAGTTAGCGTACCATATAAAATACCTTTGGTAACCTTTGAGTTCTCGTTTTTCGGATGTCACCGTGAAGGAAATCGAAATGCTAGCGGCCATTTCTCACGATGCGAATGGACAAAGATAGTAAGAGAGAGAAAAAGAGAGAGAAAGAGATTCAATTTCCTTTGTGGCCTTTCTCTCTTAAGGACGTGGTAAGTCGTGATCAAGGACCAGAAGAAAATTCTTACAATTAGATCTATTACCTTTCGTGATCTTAATTAAAAATTCTTTTGACGAAAAATTACTATCTCCCGATGTTTTTTTTTTTTTTTTATTAACCTCTTAGGAATGAATGTTGCACGGGGTTGTTTTTCTGTACGCGGCAGGGTTAAAAGAAAATTACGTGTAAACGATAAAACTACGATGTGTTTGACAAACAAAGACTGTACATTTTAATAAAGTTTTTCATGATTAAATTATAATTTTTCTCAAAGAAAGTGATACACGTATATACATTAACTTAGACAATATTACTTTGATAATTAATAATAAAATTAAAGGTATAATATATTTTAACCAGTTAACTAAGTTTAACGAGTATACTTGTCGTGAAAAAGTGGCAGGATTTAGTGTCATGACTAAGTATACTCGTCATGCGTAAAAAGTAGTGACCATTTGTTATTTAAATTGTAATTTTTGTGAAAAAGCAAAACGTATTCTCAAATTTCAAGATGAGTAAGAACAGTTTCAAGATTTGTAAATGACTATTATTTTTTATTTTCAATTCATTTTATCCTGAAAATGAACAATTTCAACCTCGACTTTGGTCGAATTGGTCGATTTTCACGACACACAGAGCGGTGTGCACTTTCAAAACGAAGCGCCACAGTTAACTGGTTAAAAGATGTTATTCTCGAAAGCCATTATAGTGGTGCGTAGTATCTAAAAGGTTAAATCATTTGGGTCAATCGAATAATTTTTTTGTTCAAGAGTCAATGAAAATTATCGAATTAAATTTATCGTTGTTTAATCAAATCAATCGTTTACGGTCAGTGAATTGTTGTAGTAGTAGTAGTAGCAATAGCAAATAGAAAGAGTAACAGTAATAGTAGTAGTAGTAGTAGTAGTAGACTATATCGAATATCGTGAAAGAGGTCGTAACAAGCAGGTCGGTCGGTGCTATCAGTGATAGTAACGAGCAAAGTGCATTGTACGGAAGTAGAAAGAAGGTTCGGCTTTAATACCCATTTTCCATTGCGTGACTAGCAGCCTTCATGACACGCGATGCTGCGGCTGTTTGTCGCGGGAAGCTGTTGACTTTTGAGCTTTACCTCGTGTCAGAAAGAAAGAGAGAGAGAGAGAGAGAGAGAGAGAGAGAAAGAGAGAAAGAGAGAAAGATAGATAGATAGAAATATATAGAAAGTTAACCGACCACGTGTTCGCATAAACGTTTATTACCATCGATTAAATTTATTCTTTATTTTCTTTTTTTTCCTTTTTTTCTCCCCCTCCCTTTTTTTAACTCTTAACGTTCTGTAGGTTTCGCTGCGTAACCAAATGTTCTTAATATGATTATGCTGTACTTAAAACGTGATCATGCATTATTTAAAAAAAGCACAGAAAAATAAAGAAAAGAAAATTGACAAAATTACATAAGTTAATATTTAAAAATAATACTTGCCATAATTAATAACAAACAGTGATACAAAAATGTCCGATTAAAATACACAAGAAAAAAAAGAAAATGTCGAACACACATTCGAGTATAAATTCCAACGTATGTATGTGCACGTGAAAAATAAAAATAGTGATGGAGGAGGTGGAAGGGGAGAGGAAGAGGAAGAGGAGGAGGAGGAGGAGGAGGAGGAGGAGGAGGAGGAGGAGGAGGATGAGAAAATAAATGAGAAGAACTGATAGAAAAAACGTGATCGCATGATCCCGAACCGATCGAAAGACTCCGGCCTCCATTCTCAGATATCTTCCACTCGAAATCGTGCTTGGACACGTTTGCCTTTTTTTCGCAACACGATACGAGACACGACTTCGGAAGCTGTTCTTCGAGTTATCTCGCGTAAACGGTCTCTTGGGTCGGTTTTCTCGGCATCACGACGGGCCGTGTCTTTTTCCTTGAGTGTTAAACAGCGCGCGACACGAGACGACAGTCTATTTTCTTTTTTTGTTTTTTTTTTCTTTTATCTTCAAATTCTTATCTTTTCTCGATATCATCATCCCTTGTACCTACGATAATCCGGGTTCGAAACCAATTGCAAACCGCGTGTGCAATAATAATAATAAAACAATTATCAATTATTCTGAGTAAAGTTAGTTGTCGGGATAAGACCTTTTTATTTTTTGATTAACACTTTAATGGTCGCACATCTACACAGTCAAACGTCGCCAGGGGCTGGTATAATATTTTTGAAAAATTAATTTAAAAAAACTTTATTAATCCCTTGACATATAAATAAAATGCTTAACGTTTTATTTTGAAATTTACATTGCTTTGTAAAATTCAATAAGGTTGACAATTAATTAAGTAATACTAAAATAATAATTTAATAATTTTGCAACGTGTGATACTTCATAAAGCAGAAACAGCTGAAAACAGTTTTTGACATTTTGCAGACGTCATTTTGTAATAGATCCTAAATTGACAAAATTTGATCAACGTTAGAATACAATTGTACATTGTACAAATACAAAAACAAATACAAATGCATTATTGCATTTGATTCGTAGAATTGACGGTAACGACGAATCGATACAAAAAGTCCTTGGCAGTAGTCGTCGCATCTACCAATGACGAAGGGTAGAAAAGACACTAAGGGAAGAAAGGAGAAAGGCAGGAAGGGTGGGTGACAGTGAATACGGATGAATAAAGAGGTAGTCGAGCGATCGTAGGAGGGAGGTTGCGTAAAGCTTTTGCTTCCAAGCTTTACTTCCAAGCTTCCTTCCAAGCTTACTTCGAACCAAGGGAAAGAGAGAGAGAGAAAGGGGGGGGATTGGTGTAGGATTCGTGTGTAGTGTAGGGGAAATGTGTCCAGCAAATACGACCTAACGAAAGAAGATGGAAAAGAGAGAGAGAGAGAGAGAGAGAGAGAGAGAGAGGAAGTGTGTATGTGTGTGAGAGAGAGAGAGAGATAGAGAGAAAGGACAAAGTCGGACGAAGTAGGATTACACGTGCGTTCTCTGATCTCTTTGTAAACAACTGCCTTGAATCTCTGTACAAACTAGTATTGCGACTTTTACGTTTCTCTATCAGAAATTATTATTTTATAAATAATAATTTTATATATATATACAGTGGATGTCATTAGCTTTGACCACTAGTGTTATTTATATTTAATATAAATACTAAATTAAACATATTAAAGTTTTCTTTAATGAAATTATTATTTTTAATAATAATTCTACAAATTATTATTCTTAATTCTAAAATCGACATGGTTTTCTTTATATGTAAAAAAAAAAAAAAGTAAACAAAAAAAACTTCGTATTTTGGATTAATTTTATAAGCTTTAATCGATATATTTTCTATTCTCTAAATTTTGTGAAGAAAGAGAATATAAAAAATTGATTAAAAATCAAACTCTTGTTAATCGATTTATATTCGAACGGTCACTGACATAAACCCTGACACAACCCTGACCCTAAGTCTTATTTCATCGAACCATACAAATAAAACTCTGACTCAGGTTACAATATTTAAACTCAAAAGAGATAAAAATGTTATTGGTCAAAAAAAAAAAAAAGTATATCGAAATGCTGATGTGAGCAAAAACGCGTTACCACATGACATTATTTTGTATGTGGAATAATTTATCGTAAATGTTAGAGAAAAAAAAAGGAGAGAAAGCTCTTTTAACTCTATCGTTGTTTCTTACGTCAGTGTATGTGTGTATGTGTATGTGTGTGTGTGTGTGTAATAGCACTCGTTCTTTTCATATAGGAAGAAGAAGTACGTTACTTACATTGCACGTCATCTACTACTACGCGTGTGTGTGATATAAAGGCGTTACACATCGGGGTTTCGGATGGAACTCGAGATATGAGAGAGAGAGAGAGAGAGAGAGAGAGAGAGAGAGAGAGAGAGAGAGAGAGAGAGAGTGGCTTACAACGTCGGGAATTTTCCTCACGAGCGAGAAACAAGTCGAGCATGTGGATCGAACACAACCCACTAGGAAGGAACTAGCAAGCAAGCAAGCTGCCAAGCTTGCTAGTTCTCTTTCTCTTTCATTTTCTCTTTCTGTCTGTCTTACCTTTCTTCGAAAAGAGGATTGGATGCTGTGTTGGAACGAAAAGAGTAACGTGATATCGAATGAAGACGAGGAGTTGTTGGGACTTCAAGATTCAAGAGAGGGAGGTGAAGGGGAGGGAGAAAAGGTGGAATTATCTTTCCCGCTTACAACGTGCATCGGCTTCTTCAGATCGTATAGAAAGAAAGATAGAAAGAAAGATTGAAATAAAGGTAAAAACGGATAAAAGCTGAAGTCGCATTTCGCGAGAATTTTATGGCAAAGAAACATCCGAAGTATTGCTACAACACCCTTCTCAACGCGCCGATAGAATTCTCATTTTTATTTTTCATTCGATTTCTTCTTCAAATGGACCTTACGAGTTTCTTTTCCCTCTCTCTCTCTCTCTCTCTCTTCCTTTGAAAAATTTTTCTTTATCATCATTTCATAACCCAACCAGTCAGAAAATATTGACTTTAATCGGTGAAAAAGCTTATATGCTTTCTTTCTATCCTTTTCTTTTTTCTTTTCTCTTTCCACCCCATTTTACGAAAAATAAATAAAAGAATATTTTTATTCTTTATTATATAGTATCGATAGAATTGTATTATTTAAAAAAAAAACAAAAACAAATCGCATACTTTTCATCGTCGATGTATATATTTAAAAACAACAAAATAGATTCATAGAGAAAAATATCGGCAAGCATTGCAAATGGTTCGGTTGATTCGGGGAGTAGTCTGGCAGGAGTCGAGACCGGCTGACCACAGACGGGTTTCTATCACTGCCTCTTGGTGGTACATCAACCAGTGGCGTAAGACTACTATCGTATCGATCAAGCCACGTGATGATACATCGTTAAAATTAAGAACATCAAGAAGAGAAATTAGGGGTCTGTTTTATTATAAATGATTTATTATATCGCAACTTTGTTTTATTTGACGATAACGAAATGAATAAAGGGTATGAAAGATGGATAGAAAAAAGAGAGAGAGAGAAAGAGAATGTGTAAGGGCTTATGAGAGTAAGTGAGAGAGAAAGAGAGAGAGATAACACAACTGATGCGAGAGGGTAAAGCTCACCATCGTGATTACGACAATGCGGCCGACATATATCTGTAACCGTGCTATGGGTAGGTCGAGCAGCCGAGGATAATCTCGTGGTAGCTTGGCTGCGGTACTCTGCGGCACTGTGAACCGCCATCTTGGTTTATCGATTTCATCCCCTACCACTTCTCTTTTTCCACCCTCTCTCTCTCTCTCTCTCTCTCTCTTTCTCTTTTAGACACGTTTACGTAGCTCTTCTTGTCTCCCTTTCCACAAATTTCTCTCTTACCCTCCCTCTATTAGGTATATTTTTTTATGTATTCATAAAGTTCATATACATATTTGAAAATATTGGTTGAACTGTGGTTAAGTCAAATTAATTATTGTAATTTGTATTAATTCAATAATGAATAATTTTCAATGAAACATTGCAATTTTTATTTTTATCATTTCAATGTACCTATCGTTATTGTTATTTTGTGATAATAAACTTTTGAATGGATAGATATACATTCATTTTTTGTTTTCCATCAATCTCGTTTATCAACGTCACTACTGGTATTCGAAAATGTTTTCATATTTATTTGTTATTTAGATTTAATTGAAATACCTTAAATAAAGGAACTTTTATTTGATCGTGAAATGAAATTCATGAATAGAGACTAGGAGAGGGAGAGGATGATGCCTCTCGTTAGATGCATCTAATGAATAGTGGAGAGGAAAGAGGGAGGAGTGAGGTTGGTAAACAAAACGCGACATGTACGTCAAAGATAAATGTAATTACGTTTAACGGCAATGAGAAATTAACACGGCCACTGGCCATTACCTTTTAACGAAAAGATTCATTGTAAAAGATTATTTATTAATTGATATTTTCAATATTCATCTATTCAAACTAATAGTACTTATATATATATCAGTTAAAATGATGATACATCGACTTTTCAATAAATACCTAATCAAAATCCAAAGTGAAAATAATAAAAATTCTCTTTCATTATTCACTTGGTTTCTCGACACAGGTGCGATTCGGATAGATAAAACTCGTAAAAATGTCTTTTTCGTCAAACATAACTCGTAGATTTTACGAGACATCCGTTCGCGAGTAACTTAACTTTTACTCTGTTTTTTTTTTTTTTCCGATTGAAGATAATCCAAATTTATTTATAAAATATTTGTATAGTTTTTCTTTTTTTTTTGTAACAAGACCATTTCAATCATTTATCGATTTTTATCTTAACTTTTATTATTACGAATCATTCGTACATGGAATCGAATATAAAACAATATTACGTTGCCGTTGTTGTTGTTGTTGTTGTAGCGTTGTGAGTCTCTAACTCAAAAGAGCCTTTGCGAGAGAGAGCATAAGGGCATGCCGTGTTACCCAGGGTGTGTGTTTATTAATTAATAAAGCACGCGATGTGCATGACTTGAATCGTAAATAACGTTGGAGTAGATCCCTTCAGTAGCAAGGCTGCTTACGGACTTCTACCTTGTTACACGTTCTCGGACAAGTAGAACGGGGTTTCAAGAAGATTAGACTGTCGAAATTAAAAAAAAAAAAAAAAAAAAAAACCTTTCTCATTTTTTTTCTCTTCTTTTTGGGGGTATACTTACTTTATTTCTGTCGTTTGATAACTTAGTAAGAAATTGAGACAAGGTTTTTCAACGAGAAAAATATAATAGTCTTATTGAAAGAGAAAAAGTGAGCTTTTAAAAGTCAAGGATAGATCGTTGAACTTTAAGGGAGTATTTTTAAGGAGTGCCTTTTGACGTATGAAATGGGAAACGAAAGGAAATGGAAAGAAAAGTAATAGCCAAAGAGTGAGACTGCTGATTTTACCCTGAGCTATACGCGAGGTATCGAAGAACATCGATCACAACTGCGTTCACTTGCAACGAAACTCACCCCCTTTTTCTTTTTTTTTTCTTTTTTACTTTTCTCTATAAAATCTTTCTCGTGTCCGTGTCATTAGTTCGTTGTTCTTACTTTTCCTTTGCTACTACTTTCCTTTTTTTTTTATATATATAAGGTATATCTCATTAAGAAAATATTAACTCTTTCGTTCTTGGTTAAAAATATGTATAAAAAAATTGCAATGATTCTACTAACGACAACTATAAAAAGTATTGTTTTAAAATTCGATAAACTCGAGGAATTTATTTCTTGGCAATCATCAATGGCGTTTAAATTGATCCTCGACCTTAAAGTTTTCTTCTATGTTTCTACGCTTGGACGTTCAACCAACCGCAAAACTCTTGCCAAAGTTTTACCGTGAAACCGCCTGTTATGCAAATTTCAATGTCACTCGAGACTTCTTCTCTCTCTCTCTCTCTCTCTCTCTCTCTCTCTCTCTCTCTCTCACTGAACAATTTTAATCCTATGCTATAGAATTTTCCTCAACTAATTATTCAACGTGGACTAATAATAAGATTTCTCTTTTGACCATCCCTCCCAAACCCCCTTCGTTTTTGACTTAAATATCGATTAGCAATGTTCCTATAACCTAATCGTTTTTGTCATTGATGTCAGAAATTTCTGCGTTTCTAAACAGGTGTCTGCTATCGATTGGTTAAGTTAATCCTAGACCAATAATGAGGGGATCCTTGATAGGAACTTGAATTAATCGATGTGTTCTATACAGACATTGATAATATCCTTCTCGAATTTCGTAATATTCCAAGAACGATAGAATGAAATTCGTATTTTTTTAACTTTTTTACTCTCCAATGGCCTTTTTTTTGGAACGCATTTTCAAATATTTTTTTTTTTTTTTAATAACTGCAACTTTGAAATGAAATATATTCGTTCAAATGATGAGATCGTACCTCGTATTACATGAAAATATTTTACAAATTCCTACTATTTTATTTGAAATCAATAATTAACCCTTTTGAGTGCTGAATACTTTTAACTAAAATATTTTGTAGGAATGAAATAATTTATTATTAATTAAATTCTAATAATAAATTATATTTAATAATTAAAGTTTTCTTTCTATGAATATTATTTAATTAATTAATATAAACATTTCATTATTTTACATTAATATTAACAAACACGTATATGCGTCGATAGACCACTCTGGTAATTTTTATCAAACGCAAATATACGTCCATAGTACTCTAAAGGGTTAATGATATAAAATAATTTTTATATATACAATTGTTGTCTCGTTATTATCAATAATATTAGGGTCAATTTCCTTTTTCTTTTTTTTTTTCTCGAATTCCCAAGGTTCCATGAATTTTCATCTATCCATGAAGATAATACAAAGATACCTAGCTCCAGATCAGACTCCGAACTCGATTTCGAGCTATCGAGAGGAAAATGTGTTTGGTAGGTACGTGACGATAACGATAGGAGAATCTCGTTCCTGTTCTTTTTGATTGTATGTGTATGTATATGTGTATGTATATATGTATATATAAAAGTGAAAGAGAGAGAAAATTGAGAAAATCTTTCTGTAGTTTTCTCGTAATCATGAAAAATAACGTGAAGCAATTTTCTTTGTACGAGGACACGATGAGAGGCATGATATTGCGAGATAGTAATTGACGATAAACATATGACCTGCGGGTAAAAGTCTTTGAGAGATAGAAACTAGATTTTATCTTTATTTTTTTTTATGGGTTTTTATTTTATTTTATATATATATATATATATATATATATATATATATATATATATATATATATATATATGCATGTATGTATATTCTTTTTTTACATATCTACTACATCTCTCTATTTTTAGAATTCGTATCACTAAAAAATTTGCACCTACCTGATTTAAACAAATTATTTATTATTCTATAAAGCAAATTATATTATTAATATTATATTAATATTAAACAAATTATATTATTATATTAAAAAAAAACACACACACACACATACACATTTTCAAAGATTAATCTAATTTCGTAATAAGAGTTTCTTTTTTTACTTTTGAAGTTTTTTAGCCGACACATGGTAAATGGTTTAGTTGTTTTGGCAAAAAAAGGAACAAATTAGAAGAAGATAGATGAAGTCATAGAAGTAGAAAGAAGAAAAATAAAAATAAGAAGAAGAAGAGGAGGAGGAGGAGGAGGAGGAAGAAAACAAGGCTCATTTCGTTTCGCCAAGTTTCTTCTCGTCCACGTAAAATCGTCTTCTTACGATGGTTTCTTACGATCAGGATAGAAGTTTCCTTGGGTATAGTATCGTAAGGTTGTACTGTACCAAAGTACGAGAAGGAACTCTCTGTATAGTAGGAAAAAAAAAGAAAAAAGAAAAAAAAGAGATAGAAGAAGGAAGGAAGTACTTGTACGTACCATCGAACGTACCTTTGCAATCTCTTCGGATGTCTTCGAAGGACGCTTCCCTCCATTTTCTTTCGCTTTTAGGGGATCCACTTCTCCACGTTTTACAACACCACGAATACCAAGGTAATTCTCGAGGAGTTTTTAAATCTTTATCCTATCAGAGATAGAGAAGAAGAAAGTGTAAGGACGCGCGCGAGTGCGTTGTCGTCGGAAGGAATATACACAACTTCGTGCATTATAAAAGGATCGTAAAGGATTACTCAAGCAGACCTTCCTTCTGTCTCCTTTGAGAGATCGACGAACTGTGAAAAGAAAATTTCATTTAACATTCGAACTATTTTCAAAGTTTATTAGAAAGAGAAAGAAACTGTGTTGTTTTTGTTTTGTACATAAATATTGGGTTGGCAACTAAGTCATTAGTAAGTAAGGTAAGTAAGAGTAAAAAAGAAAGATGAAAGATTGTAGTCATTTTATCTTGAGATCTATGTTCAAATCGATAAGTATTTCAATGATATATGAAGGATAGTACAAAGGAAGTCCATTATTATTTATGTTTTATTTTATTTTGTTTTTTTAAGATATTAAACATGGACAATTTTAATGACGCGTTAGTCCACGGTGTCTTATTAAAATTCACAAGGATACCTGTGTGAAAAAAATAAGAAAAGGAAGAGAAAGAGATAGAAAGACAGAATATCCTTTGGAAAGTTATAACAACTTATAAATATATTTATATAAGATGTATGGCTTCGTTCACGTTAGGTACATCCATTATTTATGGCATATCGATCGACATCGCTAGCCACCAGCAACAACCATGTGTATGACATTAGTACGTGCAAAACGAACGTTGGAATATTGCAAATTATTCAGCAAATTTATTTTTATCAGATTATTCATTTCCATTATGGTACCTAATGTTATTCACAAACAATGGGAATTTATTTCCGACATAAAAAAAGGAAAGATACAAGCTTTCGTATACCATTTAACTCTCGAAATATTTCCCCATATGATTTTGGTTCCTCTTTCTCTCTCTCTCTCTCTCTCTCTCTCTCTTTCTCTCTCTATCCTTCTCTCACTCTCTCGTTCTCCAGTCGTTAATTCATATAACATTTTGTTCTTTTTCCTCTTTTCTTTTCTTATTTTTCTTTCTTTTTTATAGGTATCTTTTCTTCGTTGGCTCGCATGAAAATTTACGGCACGCATTTACCCTACTTCTTATCCTTTCTCATCCCTTATCTTATGGAACACCCTCGTAGATTTTATTCTCCCGATGTCGAGGAAGTTTCAAATATCGTCCAGTATTCTCGAATATATTTTCCCCCGTTTTTAAAAGCACCAAGTGTTTCCTCTTTTTCTTCATAACTTTGATATTCCGTGTGTTGCTATGGGATAAATCGAATAAAACGCGTCTACCATGGTGTAAATAAAAAGAAAGAGAAAAAAAGAAAGTAATAATAATAAAAATAATAATAAGAAGAAGAAGAAGAAAAGAAAAAGAAAAGCATGGACTCGTTAACTCGTTCGAGCTCTGCTTCGTTTCTGGATTGTACAAATTGGAATAGGGAGAAGTTAGTGAGTTTGAGTAAAAGAAAAAAATAGACTATATAGACAGCCAGAACACACACATATATATAGGGTGGTGCGTAAGGAGGAATGTTGTCTGCTATAGCATCTGCCACGGGCATCCGCCACATCTCACAAAGTAACACACGTCGGCGTTAGGGATCGTTAGCCACGGTATGCCAGGACGATAATAAACAGCGGGCCATGCCGAATAACCGCTTGGAAATATCGCCTTCCAACTCTATATACGCGAATTCGAACAAATGCGCGAGCACGCGCGCGCACACGCGCACACGCATAATAACAGCAGGTGGCTGCCATAAATGATGGTAGGCAGTCAGCTAAGACGTCGGCATTCCTAATGAAAGTTACCTACAAATTGAAAATCACCGTAGACTACACTTTTTTTTTTCTATTTTTATTTGTTTGTTTTTCCCTATTACGATCGAACCCCCATAATTTCGACGTTCGCTATTCTTCTTACGCGAATTTTTTCCTTTTTTTTAAAAAAGGTTTACAATTTTTCATTATAAGCGTTTGTTTTTTTAGCGGTGTTATGGGCCTATTACATCGACTTTTTTTTTTTTAAATTACTGAAGTCAGGAAATATCAGATAGCTGTAACTCCAAAATTATTTCAGATACGCACTTGAAATTTTAGTGTTATTTTTAAATTTATAGACTATCAAAATATGCAAAAAAATTCGATTTTTTCCAAAATTACACACTTGTGGTGTCCCTTAAACTCGAAAATAATTTGACACCGGTTATATATTCCGACATCTGTTCTAATCGAGCGTACGTGGCATAATTGAATTATATTTCGACGTCTCAACGTCCTTCTATCTCTCTCTCTCTCTCTCTCTCTCTCTCTCTCTCTCTTTTTCTCTTAGTGTTTCTCTTATTAGTCGTGCGTTATTTCTCTTATTTTTCTTCCCTCTTCTCTTCCTTCTTCTTCTACTTCGTCGTCGTCCACGAACGAACGAACGTACGAACGAACGAATGAACGAATGAACGAACGAACGACGTCGTCGTCGGAGATTCCTGTCGTTATTTCCAGATATCCCGTGTCTGTACGAAGCGGAGACGCGCAATTAAGAGCAAAGTGAGATAAAAGGAAAGAAAGAAAAATAAAAAGCAAGATTCTCTTCTTCCTTCCTTCTTCCAATTTGTTAAATCGTTTCACAAATTTCTTTTTCGACCTTATCAAAATTTTAATAATTACGTGTTGAACAACTATCTTAAAAATTTTTTCGATTTTTTTTTTTTTTTCGTTCGTTATTACATATTTTTTTGTGAAATTTATGTTATAATAATCGAGAATGACGATATTCTTAGTTACTCCCAGTCGATCGAACGTTGAATATTTCATCGATGGCTGCTGCGAAGCTAGCAAAGGTGACTGGCCCGGAATTCCTCTACTCTCTCTCTCTTACTCTCTTCCTCTCTCTCTCTCTCTCTCTGTCATAACTGTCGAGATTAATTTCCAGTTTGACGCGGGTTTAGCTAGGATAATTTGACGCGTGAGTGAGCATTGCCTGGCAAAGATGTCCTAAATCAACGTAAAAACCTAACCCTGTGACACACGTTTTATTATTATTTTCTTGCTTTGCCAAGATGAGATTTTAATTTTTTTACCCTACACTTAATGTTTCTTACATATGTTCAATTCTTTTTTTCTCTTTTAACGTTTCATTTTTGTTTTCTTTTTTGTTTTATAACTTTAAATCATTAAAATTTTCAATACTCCACAAATAAATATGCTATATTTTCATTCTCATTTAACCCTTTGAGTGCTGAATACTTTTAACTAAAATGTTTTGTAGGAACGGCATCATTTATTATTAATCAGATTTTAATAATAAATTATATTTAATAATTAAAGTTTTTCTTTCTGAATAGAATTTAATTCATTAATATAAACATTACATTTATTCTACATTAATATTAACAAACACGTATATGAGTCGAATTGTAATTATTTATGGTAATTTTTACCAAACGCATATATGCATCCACAGCATATATATCTAAGGGTTAAAGAAAAAGCTTTTAACAAATCGTGACATACTTTCGATAGGTCAATGAGATGGAACAAATAATCTCATAGCTCATCTTTTATCGTTAATCACGATCCCATAGGATTCTCCAATCAACACCCAAACATTCCTCCTCCATTCCTTTAATTAATTCTTTGACTCGTCGTCATTTATTTTCGTTCAGTTAGGAACACCATTAGCATTCCACAAAATCTCTCATTTTTGTTCGCACCTCTCGTATTTCCTTAGGCAGGCGTAATTCTTTGACGGGTCTGATGGCAATGGGAAAAGAACAAAAAAGAAAAAAAAAGAAAAAGAAAAAAAAATCCTTTCCTACGATTTTATCGATTCGCCATCGTTAGAATCCGATAAAGCGTTCCTTTTTTTCCTTTGTCCTCTATCATCTACCACCTTCTCACGCTTTTCTCTCTTCAACTTCACAAACAAATGGCTTACGCGAAGCCTCTTCGAAATCACTGCTGGTAGAATCAATAACGGAATGCGTTTGCCACCCACATCCCACTACCTCCTCCTCCTCTTTCTCCGATTCTCTCATTCCCCCATTTCTCTCCCTGTCTACTTCATCGAGACTCCTCTCGTACGTGCTTCGAAAGTGGCGTGAAGATAAAAATAAAGGAGAGGAAGAAAGAGATTCACCTGCATCGTCGTTCCATGTGTATATATATATGTATATGTCTATCTTTCTTTCTCTTTTTTACTCATTCTCTCTGGTTTCTCCTTTTGTTCGTCGATGCGTTTGGAATGGTCTGCCGTTGGTTGTTGCTGCTCGTTGAAAACGTATCGGGACTCCTATCGGTAGCTTAGCGAGTTTTTTCTCTCTCTCTTTTCCTATTGTTTCGTTAATCTCAACTCGAGCCACTTCTCTTTAGCTAGCGGGCGTTACTTCTCATCATCCAGAGTTGTTTGCCAATCGTATTTTCTTCCGAATGAACGATCAAGAAAAATAGAATCTTTTATTCGAAGAATATAGGAAATGATAAGTATCATTGACATCGGCATCATTATCAGCATTTGCATCAGCATCACATCATCTTTGATCAAATCTTCTTTTAAGATACTTTTCTCCCTCCCCCTTGTATGGATTTGCCATTGATGCTTTATATTGTCTATGGGTTAAGATTGAAAAGGAAGAAAATTTGTAACGTCCCAGTTAAAGTTCCTTCGTTTTATCTTATCTTATCCGTGAACGATCGATATTAATCTTACGTGATACGTGCTACGGCATAGAACACCTAACTGCTTCCTATAGTAGCGTTATAGTCTTCTGGAAGATTATCCTCCTGTCAATCACGGTTATCTCATGGTAGGTCACGATCAACGATTGCGCTTACGTGAGTTGGAATATCTAGCATACATTGTGAATTATAATTGAACAGGTAAATATTGAAATATGATGTATATTTAATGGTTCAACGCAATATTTACTAAGTTCATCGTAAACACATTTACGATATATATTTTATTCATTAATCTTACTAACTTACTAATTCATTTGAATGTATAATACTCGGTAGGTATATATATAGGTATAGGTATATGTATTTTCATTCCTTATCTTTGTGTCTTCAATTTTCAATGGAAAAGCTGACATCAGAAGATCGATTGAAGAACTCTTATCACCTGTGGCACTTTGTAACAAGAACCATTGGCCTATGTGGCCAAGTAAATTCATAATGTCTAACCTAATTACAGGCAATAAGGGACACACTTGCTTCTATAGATTACTCCTTTATTATATAGGAAATGATAGATATGGGAAATAAAACGATGACTTGAAATTACTCGTGTTCCATTATAAAGAAGTTATTTTAAAAATTTCTAGAGTTATTTTTATCCACTAATTTTATTCTCTTTATCTGACCCTTTTATATATATATTTTTTATCCTTTAAAGTTTTTCCAATAATTTCGCTCATTTTCAATTTGTTGCGAAGTTATCTGTTTAGCAGGATCATAAAATATTCATTGATCTTAAAAAGATTTCGTAAGAATTCTCATTGACCTATTTTTTCATGAGACGATTCGATACAACAGATAGCAATAACTGTTCTAGCATCTCGTAGATTCATCGTCGTAATGCCATAAATGAGCTATCATAAAATCGTCGTTGACTATAGTCAACGAGACAACATGCAAACAGGTCGATAGATTTTCCCCAAGCGAGGTGTTTTCTACGAGTTCCATCGATATTTTCAAATTGTTAACTTTCTATCCGGTTTTTCGGTGCTATCAAACTTTGATCCTATTTGTTGCTTTCTTTCTTCTAAGACAGAAGTTTTTTTTCTTCTTTATTTTTTTTTTTTTTTTTTTTTTTTAGATAGATAGATTTGTCAAATAACATTTGATAAGATAAAAATTTCATTTGTTGTACGGTTCAAAGTAACAATATTCTTTAATCTCGTTAGAAGATGTTTGTCACTTTTACTTTCTCTTTTCTATTTACTCGATCTTTAGAAGTAAATAACCAAAGAGAGAAATAAAACGTTTCGAGCGTCAAGAAAAACCCGTTCAAAGGTGCCGACAATTACTTTAGAAAGTAAAACGAAACCTACGCATGGTGTCACGTATCTAATCAACGTTAATTAATCCACCATTCTTTTACGCGGATTTTTCCTTACTCGGAATATTTCAAATAATAATAAGATTTTTTATTTTCTCAGACTTGCGACAATTCTCTCTCTCTCTCTCTCTCTCTCTCTCTCTCTCTCTCGTTCGTTAGTTTTATTTCAAAATTTGAACAAATGGTTATTTACCTTTGAGTTCGTTTTAATCATCTAATGTTAATTAATAGACTAATATCTTATTGTAATTACGTAAGGAGATATATAATTATTGGAAATCGATGAAAATATTCATATTATAATAATTTCATTAAATAATTCATTTGAATAAATTTTATTCGACATAATATTAACCTTTAACCTCACAACCATATTTGAAAATACTTTCCCATTATATTTTATAGTACTTTTCTCTACTCATCGATGGTTCAAAAAGATTCTTTCAATCGTATCTTCTAAGTTCTTATATTCTCTATGCATAGGATGATAACCAAAGAAGAAAAAGGAGAGAATGATATTCAAATATACATTCTTATTCTACTAGAATTGGAAAAGAAAGTGAGAAAAAGAAAGAGAGAGAGAGAGAGAGAGAGAGAGAGAAGGAGAGAGAATGAGTCGGTGTATCGAAGAACTGAATGTTTCTTTGAATATTCTTTGAAACATATATATGGTGTACAATATACCTACATGTATCTGTGTATTTGTAAAACCATAGAATTTATTTCCAAAAGTATTACCTCGAGGACAGGATTTCTTATATATACATATTTTTTTTTTTTTTAATTAAACATATAATAAAAATATAAAAAATTGATATTGTTATAGCGTATAAAACGAATTGTTTCATATTCTGCAAATATCTTAACGATCGTCATATCAGGTGATCACTGCATACCACGCTGTCTTTTTGATATTTTTATCAATGTCTAATTCAACAGGAATGCGGGCTTTGAATCGAGAATCGTATCGCTCATCCATAGGTGCGATAACAGAGAAAAAGAGAGAGAGAGAGAGAGAGAGAGAGAGAAAGAGATAGGCCTGTTTATTTTTAGATTAATGACGTACACGTTCTTGTTCGTCGAAGGTATTCCTTCCTTGTCATTTTTACTATCGTTAGATGCGATTTTTCCCCTAGTATCGTACGTTTCATCGAATAAATAAATCCCATTGGGATCAACGAAAGATATTTGCTTTCGTACTTTATCGTAATCATCTCTCGTTGTCTTTCTTATCTTTCTTTTCTAGATTTATATCCCGGATGTTACATGTTAATCTAAGCAAACGTTGCGAACATATTTTACATATAAAAAATAAGAAAAAGAAAAAAGAAAATATTGCATAAACATAGATCATTTAAAAAATTCTCCTCTCGAAGGATAAAGATAAAAAAAAAAACTGAAAAAAAGGTTACTTTCTTTTCACGGTAAAAACGTTCGAGGTAAGATTTAAAATATGTTCGAGAAAAATGAGATCGATTATGTGTGCGATACATCAATGGGGACTATACGAGACAAACGTTTCATATTTTAATGGCTGACCCGTGTAGAACTTTCGTATCGATGATTTTTAACGCTTCGATAATTCAAATGTTCGATAAAATATAAAATAAATTTTATTCGATTTATAAATGAAAAATTGTAATTAATAATTTAAAGATACGTTAATATTACCATACATGTATATAAATCATTGGAATTAGAAAAAGGAAAGATTACAAAAAAAGGAAAACAAAAGTTTTTGTAATCAGTATATCGAAGAATATTCGAAAGGGTGCTTTTTGGTTGTGTGCGTGTGTGTGTGTAGCGGGCCAGGCACCCCCACTACTCTCGTTCACTATTTTCTCCCACCACGTCGCGTTATAGTATCGGCGGCTCGACGTGACTTTGGCCGATGCGCAAGCGCTAGCCCCGAACTTCCCCGAGTTCGGTTAGTCGTGCGTGGCCCTTTGCGCGCGTCGCATCTTTATTCTTGTGGTATATTCGGGGTGCGTTTACGATTCGTACCGTCACTCTTTTTTCTCTCTCTCTCTCTCTTTCTCTCTGTCATCTTTCTTACCTCATTGTTTCCACCCTTCCATTTTTCTATCTATCTCATATATTTATTATTACTAATTTTTGATCAAATCATTATTTGTTTCTCCCCTCTCCCCACCCTAACCTCTTTCATATCAATCGGACAAAATAATTCGATCCTTCATTTTTTTCCTCTATAGTGTTTCAAAGAAATATTTTAATTCTACGTTACACGCAGGTGATACGTAATCATCATCGCCGAAATAAAAGAAGAAGAAGAAGAAGAATAAGAAGAAGAAAAAAGGAGGAAGCAAGTGTTTATCAAGAGGAAGTGAATGATTAAACCGAATCGATTATACTTAACGTACGATTGATTATTTGTTTATCTATTAATATAAAACATTGTGCGGGTGAATATTATCGATAAGAAGAGAAATTAAGAAAGAAACTCGAAGGAAGAAATTAACGTGTGTGTGCTTCCAACGTTATATATATATAAGTATTTGCCGACTAGATAATCGATGTGTTTATTTTGATTTTATCTTATATTAGAAAAAGAAGAAAATAAAGCAGAAGAAAAAGAAGAAGAAGAATAAGATCATCATCTGATTTTAACTGTGATATCTTTTTTCTTGGTGATTTTTTCGAAGAACTTAAAGAAAACCGGTTAGAAAGATTATTACGAGCACGTGTGTTATCGTCGTCGTCGTCGTAGTGAAAATGAACGAATAATAATATTTTCAATTGAAATGTGACAAAGTTTAACAATTTTGCCGTCCTCTCATATTTGTAACAATGTCCATTTGTTAATTCAAATGACTATCGTCCACTCGTGTATTCTCTATTATTAATCTATATCTCCTTCTTTGTCTTTTTTCTATTTGTGTCTGAAGAAAGTTTGACCAATGCAAGACTCGTACTACTGCCTTCTCTTGGTTTAAACTACCACCTTACGTATTTTCTTCCTTCATTTCATTTAACATCGTCTTCGTCGTCGTCGTCGTCCTCGTTTTCGTCGTCGTCGTTGTCGCCGTTGCCGTCGTCGTCGTCGTCGTCGTTTGTATTCTACAGCAACGTCATCCACGTTCTTCTTCGAGGGAAAAAGGGATCGATATTTACGAGGTAGGCCGATCCGTCGCTTAGCAGATTTTATATTCTCATTGAAAAAAATAACTTTTATTCCATTCGTATCACTAAATTACGATATCATCTACTCTAATTTTTGAATAATTTTAAGTCAATTATCTTTTTTGTTTATATTTGTCATTATAATTAATCTTTTGCAGATATATCAATTATGTTATATTATTACAATTTAATTATTATTTACATTTATATGTTAGTTCTTAGTGATATTTGCATGAGAAATATTTTCAGTACAAACATTTATTCGAATTTGATAAGAGAGAAAGAGAAAGAGAAAGAGATTGGAATTTTGATAGATTATGTTTGAAAGTTTCTATCTTTCGTTCGAAAAAGCAATCATCGATTAAACAGCAGCAGCACCAGTTCGTAAAAAACATTGACGGTATTTGTTTGGTTGTAACACTTATCTCTTTGTGTTTTATTTGTGTTTGGCGTATACACATACATACGTACACGTGGCTGTTAGCTTTATTTGCTATTTGCCGTAGTACAAGATTATCTTTTCTCTCTCCCTCTCTCTCTCTCTCACTCTCTCTCTTTCTCTCTCTTCATCAAGCACAAACATCAACCATTAGCGAGAGATAAAAGTGTAGCTTACAAAGCGTATATCGTACACCTGTTTTTTGTTATCTCTCTCTCTCTTTTTTAGCTATAGTTTAAAACGATTTATTAATGCAATGCTATAACATTTGCATAAAATTTTCGAACGAATATATTTTTTAAATAGTACACATTTAAATACAAGGTATCCCATATAACTGTATTCACTAGTTTTCAAGTACTTGCAATAATCTGACAAAAAAATAGTTAAAACAAAAGTTCATCTGTTTTTGATTGATTATAAATTTCAATAAAAAAAAAATTAAAAAAATTTGTTTTGTTTTGTTTATTAAGGCTACCTTTTTGTTTTTTTAAATGACACCCTATATCTTTTTGGTCTTACAGTATTATAGCTCGTATTAATACGAATTCAACGAACTAAGTGTATCATGATCTTGAATTTTTTATTAAAAAGATTTATTTTATATTATTATTTTATTATATATATATATATATATATATATATATATATATATATATATATATCAAATCGTTCAATATTTTACTCGAAGTACATATATATATATGTTATAAAATTAAATACAGATTTATATTTACATTTTTCTTATTTTTGTTTTAAATCACACGAAATATATCGATACATTTACATTAAATTGGTAACTTTGTTTGATTTTGCAGGAAGTATTGGAATATTTTCTTTATTTGCAGTACATGTAAATGAGTTCATTACAATATTTTATCTAAATGTTATCATTTCGTACATTCTATCAAAGCTGTAAAAAATAATATTGATTTTAAACGTTGCCGTGTATAGTTTTTCTATCGATCGTGTACAAACGTGTCTATATCCATACACACATATATATGTATATATATGTCTCTGCCTTAGGTGAATCTTTTGTTGATAATATTATGCTCGCATTCCTTTTCGTAGTTAACATGAAAAGAAAAAATAAACATCTTAGTTGTCGAAGGTCAAGCTTACGCATGAAGTCACCGTTGAAATCTCTTCTAACTTAAAAACATCTTTCATTTTTTACGAAATAAACACACATATACAGATACAGATAAAATTAGTTTATTTCATATTTTACAATTATCAAAGGTTTACATTAAATAATCGCTTGCATTTTGTTAAATAAGCATTGCAACATTTTTGCAAGTGTTCCAAAGATTAGACACGCTCGCATATATAAATACACACACACACATATATATATATACAAATATACACGAGCATTTATCTAATTCTTCTGTGATGTTAGAAAATCCTTTGGCCAGCTGTTTTTCGCTTAATTAATAATTTAAAAAGAATTTACCTAGGAACGTTCTTGCGTTTACAAAGGAATGAAAATAAATGAGAATATGTAAACGAAAACATTTCTTTTATTATCGGTAATGTTGTTAGTTAATTAATTCGTTAGTTAGTTAGTTAGTTTGTTAGTTAGTTAGTTAGTTAGTTAGTTAGTTAGTTAGTCACAAACGTTTTTCCTTTAGAAGAAGGTAATTTGATAAAAAAAAATCAAATCGTATACAAATCTCGTAGAATTTACAAGAAAACCGTGTCTTCCTCTAACAACACGTTTTACCAACACACTTTTGGCAAGCTTCGAAAATGCTTGTATGTGTTATACTTAGTGTCGTAAAGACGCATAAACAGTTCTGGAATTTGACCAGAAATCAACGAACGAACGAACGAACGAATAAAACTACAAGCGTAGGTGTTTCCGTCGATAGAGAGAAAATATTTATCATTCTAATTAATTGAAATCTTTCATTTCTCGTTCTGTTTGTCTAGGTTTATTTGCTTTAGCTTTAATTATCGTGTCGGTTTCATTAATCTAATAACACCTCTTACTACTATTAATATTAAAGTACATTCACATATTTTTTATTTCCATGTTTAAAGATTAATGTTTACTCGGTATATATATATATATATATATTTTTTATTTTATTTTATAAATGTAATTGGAGAACTTTATTAGTATTTTATATATATATATACGTTTTTATTTTATTTTATTTTATTTTATAAATTTAATTGAATGACTTTATTAGTATTTTTTTGTTGTTGCTTTAATAAAGCGAAACGTCAAAGGATTAATCATTTGAAAGATCAACGAGGTAATCAGATACTAATTTGATGCATTTGCGTGCATTAGTGTGTTTCCTCCCGCTTTTGAAGCTTCCGAATTACGTTGCTTTTCAGAGAGAATTTAAGCCGACTGAGATTCATCGATGCTATCGCTCGAGTTACATAATCCGAGCGTGTAAACACGACCGATCGAATTACGTCGTCAACGGTCTAAATCCACGACAGTCCAGGGGTCCGATCGTTTGTTAAGGCGAACCGTCCGTCCCCCTTTTATCGTCGTTTACGATTCTCTATCTCTCTCATTCTTTAGTAGAGCCGTTTAACAGGACTTTAACTCAAGTCGACGTGCCGATTTATCGTGTCGCGCGACTTTACATCTCTCACACTCTCCTCCTCCGCTACATATTTATTTTATTTCGTCCTCTTAAAAGGAATCTTTGAATATTTCCATCACATTTCTCTATCGATCAATTGGGAATTAAATTAAATAGAAATCATTTGTAATCGTTGAGTAACATCTAATAAATAATCATTCCTTTGAAATTCCATTCGCGTGAATTGTTAATCGAGACATTTACGAGGTATATTCCTATACGTTTTTTTTTTTTTTTTTTTTTTTTTTTATAAATAAATTTCAGTTTCCGGTGTAAAGTCTAAGAAACGAGAAAATCCATTAGTTAGCTTTTTTATGAGAGTTCTTAGTCGCTCGTTTGCAACATGCAGTCTCTCGTACGTTGATGTCGTCGTCGTTGTCGTCGTCGGAGAGGGTTCTTTCGTTGAACGATAAGGTTTTGCGACTCTTATTATTCCTTCTAACGATATCGTCAAAGATTTTCAAGTAAGTTCCTTCAATCCTCATAGAAAAGGAATTCGAAGAAAAGAAAAGCTGGTCTACTACACCAGTACACACACATTGACAGATCCTTTTCTTAAGATTTTTCACCATTTCAAGATATATCAAAATCGTAGGAAATTTGATCCTTTCTGGTTTGGAGCCAACGGTTGCTGCTGGTAAACTCGAAAAATGTCAGCGTCTTTATTTTCTTATTAGAAAAACGGGTCATTACTTTTTCGACATTTTCTAGGATTTATCATTTTTAATAAAAATTCTTTAGAAATAATAGTTTGTCGAATAAAATATCCCGTCTTTTTATAGAATCAAAAATGTAATATCAAAATTATAATATTTAATATTGTAAAAGATTGTTACCATTGGTGTCACCTGAGAGTATCGAAGAAACGCTTGGCCCTGTGTACTCGTGCGGAATGCCCCTCTTTTAGTGGTTCGCTTCGACATGCAAGCTTCGACGAGGAAGAGGGTGGCTTGTGAAAAAAGTGAGAGAGAAAAAGAAAGAGATAGAAAGAGAGAAGAGAACATGTATACCGTGAAATAATACTAACACACATAGCTAACTATTGATTTTTCCAGCGAACTAGTGTCTCGTAAAAGCAAGCAACCTAGGAAGCAAGTAAGCAAGCAAGCAAGCAAGTAACGTGAACGTCTCTAGGTAGACCACTCCTGTCGTCGTTCTACGACCTCCTTCTTCCCTAATCTTTTTCGAATTTACCTACACTTTTCTTCCTTCTTTCGTTCAAAGTCTTTCAACATTTCAACGTACTCTTAACCAAATCACAATTTCACTTTTAAAAATATATTCTTATTCAAATAATATTTTTTATTATTTATTATTATTTATGCTTAAAATAAATAAAAAGACTATGAAATATATATTTTTTCGTTTATTTATATATAAAGTACATAGAGAGATTTATACCTTCAGTTTTATAGCAATACGTTTGACGTATTTATACGTTCCGCCCGGTTAACGGGATAATTATGAGTACAAATATGCAACTAAATTATTCAGTATTATAAAAATTAACTCATTATTTATTAGAGATTATTAAATTATTTAATTATTAATAACATTTTTTTTTATTCGTAAGTCACTTCCCACGTGACATGATGACCGATAAAGATTAACAATTTAAAAACGTCCTTTTTTCTCTTTCTCTTTCTGTCTCAGAATAAATTTATTTTTAGTAAGTAGGAAAAAAGAACAGAAGAAGGAAGAAATAGAAGAGAAAATGGAAGGGACAGAACGGGGAGGTGGTTTAGGAAAGATCGATTTGACGGGGTGGCGGGGGGGGGGTAGTTGGAGGGTATCTTAAATTCGGTATAAGTTCCAGGAAGTGAAACGTCGTCGGTTAAGATGATTTAAGTAGTTTTTGAAGCGCCACGCATATGTCAGACGACAGCCGTTTCTGTTTCATCCAGTTAGAAAAGAGAGAAAAACGTAGTGGTTTTCGTTCATCACCCACATATACGTGTATATATATATATATATAATACATAAATACCATGTGGGTATGTTCGTTGGTAAGGTTCTTCTCATCGAATAATTTCGCAGACGGTTGCATCGAGTATCCCCGTAAGTCGCATTTTCCAGTTTCCCTGTCTCTTTCTCTACCGGTTGCGGGGTTCTACCGCCAGTTAGATCTGTCCACAGTTAATAATGGCTTGACCGTTTGATTTAACGACGTCATTACGAAAGATAAAGTGAGAGAGAAAGATACAAATATGTACGTATGTGTGTGAGTGTGTGGTCACCACGCCCTTTCACACACGAACGCACTTCCATTACATTCAACACTATTAAAGCTCTTATACTTATAGAGAGACATAAACGACTTCGAGTAATTGGTCGTATTAAATTTAATAATCTTAGGTTTCTTGTCTCTTTTAACATCGTCTTTATATAGATTATAAACCGGACGTCTTGATATTTTCTAGGATTTCTTACTTACTTACTTACTCTGTTTTTCTTATCTTATTCTATTATTTGATTTTTCTTCCTCTTCTTTTCTTGTATCTTTTCTTTAATTTTCTTGTTCTTTTTCTTTTTCTTTTTTAATTAAATTGATATAGGTAGAACGTTAATACGCTATTTAATTATTCATTAATTACTTCATTATTTCTCCAAACGCGTAATACACAGACCACAAAAGTTAATGTTGAAATTTATTCGGCGAAATTAACCCCTTAACTTCGCCCACTCGAATTAATTCGAAAAGGGGACCGACGATAACGACAGAAATATGAATACTGCCAAGTTTAACTTTCGAGCACCGTGTACAATTTTATGTTTCCTTTAACGTATGCAAAAGTAATCTCAAGAAGGTTATTACATAAAAATAGAAAGAAATACATATATACGGTTACGGATAAGAAAAGTTTGATTTTCTTTTTTTTATGTCTTTTGTAAATGCATACGTTTGTGCAGTTTATTTACTTTTGATTACGGCGTTGAATAATCATTCGAAAAAGATTTTTTTCAAAGTGAATAACTTTTTTTCACAATGACGAAGGTTAACGAGGTAATTTAATGAGTTTATTGGCAATTAAGGTTAAATATAAAGTAGTAAAGACACGGCAAGTTTTCTTACTTTTTTTTTATCTATCTTTATCTCCAATCTCCATCGTTCTTTATCTTTCTTTATCTTTCTCTTTTTCTTTCGGTTGGATCTCGTGCAACAGGGGCATAAACCTTGCACAGTTTGACCCCCGTTACTTGCACTTCTCGTTTTACTTTTCCCTCTCTCTCTCTCTCTCTAATACTGCAAATAGTTAGATCGGTATTAAAGATATATCTCATATTTTGTTTTATGTATTAAACATTATGGGGGTTACACGTGTACCATGCATTCTCCTCTTCCTTTCTATCTTTCCAACTACGTGCTGCAAGTTGTTTGATATATATATATATATATATATATATATATATATATATATATATATATATATATATATATTTGATGTACAATCATCGGATGAGTATCGGATGTTTTCTGTTATATTATTAAACGTTTGTTTATTTTTCGTGACTGACTTTTGAACAATTCGTTCAATTATACTATGACATTAATTTTGTTATTCGATGATAAATTAATAAATTATCACAATGAAGATATTATCATTTATTATCAAATTGGATAAATGTATACATTTTATGATTTAACTTAATATTCACATATTATTTATATAATATCATTATAAACATTGAATAAATTTGTTTAATTATTAAAATACTTAAGTTATCATCAAAATTATCGTCACTATGTTATCATTCAACTAAAATATCAATTATTGTAATTGAAATTAATTGCTCATTCACGATTCAAATGTCCTTCTATCTATTGAATAAAATAATAATATAACAAATGTTTGAGACTTGTTACGAAATTATAATGGAATTCGATATTAAAACTAGGAATGTGTAAGAAAATGAAAAGAAAATGGGAAAAAAGAAAGATAGAAACTAGAAAATGTTGTTTTCTCCATCCGTGTCCCTAATTCTGTTTCTTTCCCTTTTTCCTATATAGCAAGGAGCCGATTCATTACAGGCAAGTTGATTTCTCGTGCACAGGGGCGTATAACGAGCACTTTAATTGACTCCGGTTATGTCGTGGCAGAGGGAGAAAACGCGATATTCGTGGAATTCGGGCAATGCCTGGGCCAGTCGCCTTTATCGATCCACTTCCAGGAACGTAGCGTGTCCATTTTCGTACCGTGTGCACACTTTTAAGAGAAAAACTAAGAAAAGAAAAGAAAAGAAAATAAAAGAAAGAAAGGGAAAAAGGGACTCTTTTTGTTAAAAGGACGTTAGGAAAATATTAAAAAGAAAAGAAAATAAAAGGAGAGAGATCGAAAAGGGATTTTTTTTTTTTTTTTTAGTCTGACTCTCTGTCTGTTTGTCTGTTTCTTTCTTTCTTCCTCCCACTGAAATTGAAGAGGGTCGTTTGATTTATGAGAAAAAGCAACGGTACACATCCCAGAACAGCCCTTCTTTCTCCTTTCTCGTCTATTTCCTTCCTTCCTTCCTTCCTTCGCTTGAATTTCGCGAATCTCCGTTCTCTACCTTACCCTTATTCGTCCTTCTCACCCATCTCGCCCTTCTCCTCTTTCTCTAGTCGCGACTCGATGTGAGAAATTGCGGGAGGTCTCGCATTCTGACACGTGCCTACTGAATTTCACGTTCGACGACGGTGCCCTCGTCGAATCCGAGATATCTCAGCTCTTTATATCGCACCTATCATTTTTTATTATTTCTTACCTTCTTCCATACGTCTTCTTGTTTCTATTTATTATTTCTTTTCTTATTATAGCATGTAATATTATCATTTAAAGGGTCACCATTAATGTGTAATTTAAAAAAAAAAACATCGAATTTCTTTTTTACCATATTTCGATAATATTTACCTTTAAAAATAACATAGTAAAATTTCAAGTGCATATCTCAAATAGTTTTTGAGTTACAGCCATGTATTATTTCTTGATTTCAGTAACTTCAACTTTAAACGCGTTTTTCTCGAAAGTACATTTTCCAAATTTGCTGCAGTTATAACACGAAGACAAATCATCCAATTGATTTGATTCTTGTTGCAGCTTCTTTTAATTTCTTTCAATTGTCTTATTAATATTTTGATATATTTGTTTGTTTGTTTCAGGTACGTATCAATTGACTGCTAGGAAGAACGATCAGAATAGGAGAGGATCTATAGAAAATCGTACAATTGATTTATTTCTTTCTTCAAACGGTCAGTGTATCTTTTACAATATGTAGAATAATTTTGTATAGTAAGCAAATGATTTATCAAGAAGTAAAACATATTTCATTATATTTTAAAGAAAGAAAAAGAAAAGAGAATAAGTACTCCTATAAAATTCGAAGACTTTACGTTTTTTTTTATATCCAGAAAGACTTAGATTAGAAAGAGTGACCCTACTTGAACTTATTTATGATATCGTCGGTAATATCGGATGCGTGGATCGGACAAGACGAACGTAAGAGGAGAAAACCGATCACCGTGAATTCCTTTTCTACCCTATTTTATACGTTCACAGGATATCCTTAGGGTCGAATCGTTTTTTCCTTTTTTTTTTCCTCTTTCATTTTACATCCTTCTTACTTTGATGGACCTTCTCGTTCTCAATATCTTTTATTTATCAACGTCTTCTTATCAGATTAGTAATATATTATTATTATATATATGTAATATTATATATGCAATACTATATAATAATATTATTATTAATAATAATGTATTTATTCATATAATAATTTTATTTTATTAATAATAATATTTCATATATTATATCTATATATATTATATTATATTATATTATATATATTTATTATATGTATATTATATGCGTATTAATATATATAATATAATAAAATATAAATTGAATAGAAAATTTAAACACATAAGATCATTTCCAATTAGATAGAAAAATTAATTAGATAAAAGTGTGTGTTTAAAAGTAAATTTCAAGCTTAAGAATTCACTTCATTTCTCAAGAGAAAAATAATACTGTTCCTTTTTTCTATTTTGATTATTTCCGACAATTATACAGAATTATTAAATTCATATGAAACATTTAATACTCGATGTACTATTGTTGATCCTATCATAAAAGATAATTCTTGTTATACGATAAAGCGTGAGCTTTAATATTCATGGTAACACATAATGTACGCTTTAATTAGAGAACAAAGTTAGAACTAACGTAACTATTGTAAAATACATTAGTAATAGTATCATACGTTTGCATTAAGTATTAAAGATGTTTAATATTTTTACGAATGGTCGCTTCTTTCAATTTCTCGTTTGTTCTCGAATGTTTATGAGCATCGCAAAAAAAGATTGCAAGGGTTCTTCTCTATCAAGAAGCAAACGTGTTTCCGTGAAATTTAGTGACCGTTAAAAGGTGTGAAAAAGAGTGTTTGTAGCTCGTGTGTCAAGGGTAGTATATCGTGTGACTCTTTCAGAAAAAAGCTTTTTTCCTTTTCTTTTACTCTTTTTTTTTTTTTTTTTTTTTTTTTTGTTAAACCGTAGGTTAAGTGGCACTTCTTTCTATCCGGTAAGATCCACTTGGACCACTGTCCCACTTTGAGATACTCTTCGTGTATCTTTAAAAACGGGTCACGCGCTTGCTTTTTTATTTTTTTTTTATATTTTTTTTATTTATTTATTTTTTTTTTTTTTTAATAAATATACCATTTCAACCTCGATAGGTGTGTATAGCGTTATAAAAGTTCTCTAATTTTGTTCATATAAATTCGTGTTAGTTATATCCAAGCAATTTTCCTATTTTGTGACTTTCAAATTAAGTTATAAAAAAAAAAAAAAAAACAAGTTTCTTTCGTATAATAATCTTTCATGTCTATATTAAGTTAAAAATTGTTACATTTTGGATCCCTCTTTTCGGGATCATTCTCTCGTATCTTCTTAATCGTCGCCATTGAACTTTTTCTCCCCCCCTTTTATTTTCCTTCATCTCTTTGCATAAAGTCTCAGGTAGTCTCTTTCGATGGCGGGTGTAGTTTGTTCAGCATTATCCTGGTTTAATAAATTCGTGATTTTTTTTGCCTAGATAGAGAAAAATACTGCAAACTCGTGTGAAATATTATTTCACACGAACAACCCTATGTTGTTGTTGTTGTGTTGTGCTTTTCCTTCTTCCCGCCATGGATTTGAAAGGATCAGGTGTGTTTTCTCTCTCTCTCTCTCTCTCTCTCTCTCTCTCTTTCTTTCTTTCTCATCCTTTCTCGACTCTTCTTCTATAAACTGGCTAACACGACCACCAAACTTTTTCGCATTAGCATTTAGATAACGTATTGGTATAAGAGAATAAACTTTATCCCGGTCGTCGTTCGTCGTTGTTTCAATTTTTTGTGTTTCATAGAAAAAAAAGTATAAAATAAAATAAAATAAAATAAAATAAAATAAAATAAAATAGAATAAAAAAAGAAAACAGGTAAAAAAAAATTACGAGAAGGCAAATAAAACAACTTTTGTTTCAACGATGCAAATATTTTTATAAAGTTCTATTTCTTATATATATAATAATAATTTTAATTAAATATTTAATGTATATATATATATATATATATATATTTTTTTTTTCTCGAATGGAATTATTTCTATTTCGCGTAAAAAAAAAAATTAATAACTTTTTATATATAAAAACAATATATACCTAAATACATAAATGATTGGGCCGCTGAGAACTTTAATAGTCCGGCCTTTTTGTTTTCTAAAGATTTATAATAAAAATTATTAGAGATAATTACAAAAACTCGCTTATATTATTTATGTTATTTGTACGTACCGTTTATATAATACAATAATATAAAAATTCGAATATTCGAAGAGAATAATAAGATCGATCATTTAAAATATCATTGAAAAAAAATATTATTTCTTGATAACAAGTAGAGTAGCACAAAAAAAAAAATTCAAGTAAAGAAAGTTGAGAAAAGTTTGAAAGAACGCGTATTTCTCGAGTTACTTACCTGTTTGTGTAAACGTTTTGCACAAAAATCGTATGCGTGAGTGTGTGTATGTGTATAAGTTCACGTATAGAGAGAAAATGTGAGAAGGTGTGCTAACTTTTGCGGTGACTTCACGGTGAAGAGCTTTATTAGAGAGAACGAGCACGAGGCGAGAATATTGCGTTTAAACTTTGCACTTATGCGTCGAGTCGTCGTCGTCGTCGTCGTCGTCGTCGTCTCGTTCTGTTTCCTTCGAAGCTCCAAAACTTAACTATCCTAGGCTATTTATAACTAATGTAAGACAATTCACTTCTATACGAAAGTTTTTGCTTAGATTTTTATCGACTAACTTTGATAACAAAATTATCCCGATCGCTAGTTGTTTTATTTTACGTCATTTTTCTAATCAATGAATTTTATCCTACGTCGAATACTTTTTTTTATATTTAATAAATATATAAAAGGAAATATAACTAAAAAAATAAATAAATAACAAAAAAAAATAAAATACAAAAAAATTAATAAAATATTTATATGTAAGATAATATTATTAAAATATTTTTTTAAAATAATATTTAATTATTTAAAAAAGTTAATAATATTTTTAATTTTTAAATAATTTATAATATTATATATATAATTTTATTACAATAAATTATAATATATATTATTTATAATAATAGTATTTTATATATTATACTACATATAAATATATATAATATTTATAATATAGTATTTAGAGACAAGGTAAAAAAGGAAATAAAAACAATGTGTAAAAAAAAACAGAGAAAGAAACAAAAAATAAGGAGAGAAATTATTCGCGTGCTCTCGTTCCCTGTTCAATGCACATTTACAATTTGATCATTAATTCTAACGAAAGTGGTACGGTCTGCTATTGTACACCAGGTAATACAAATCATGGTTGGCTAGTTTGGTAATTAATCGTCACCCGTTATAGGATAATAGCGAAATCGTGCACACGGAGAAAGGAAATAGTGGGAATGGTACGTAAGTACAGAGAAAGGGTTTAATTAACGTTAAAGAGAGGGATGGGAGGGGTGGGGAGAGGAGGTGAGGAGGTAAAAGGTGAGCCAGCCAGGGTTTATCTCCAACGAAGTAAATTTCCTTTCTACCAACTTTCGAGAGGGTTAAACCTTTTCTACCTACCCTAGGGAACCCCCGAAAACCAACGACACGTTCACGAGTTGTAGAAAAAAAATCTCCGACTTTGTTTCCTTTTTATTTAATTTCTTTTTCATTCGTTCGTTAGTTTGTTAGTTTGGTTGCCTCTTTTTGGATTTATTTTTATTTTTATTTGACAAATTGCGACACGTGTAATTTACATTGTAAAACGATTGCATTGTTTCAAGGCCGCTCGTTTCTCATCGTATTTTAATTAAGAGAGAAGATCCTTTCAACTAGTCCTTTTTGTCCAGATCTCTACCCGTGTTATTTGCAAATACAAACTTTCCTTCTAATATGAATTGCTAATTAATTTTACGGAAAGTGCATTTATTCTTTTTTTTCTTCTTCTTCTTCTATTTTCTTTTTATTCTTTCGAAGTACAACGCGCGTATCTCATGAATATCACTGCGGATATCGTTGTAAAAATAAACAAATAATAAATTCATATTAATAATAAAAGCACACAGCATCGTAAAAGAACAAAAAAAAAGAAAAAAAGAAGAGCTTTTTACGCGTTTCGTTCTATATGCGAAAAGCTTGCAAATTAAATTGTTATTAATATCAAAAATGTTCGTCCTTTTTAATAATATTCCTATCGTTTTAACCAATTTGTGAAATACGTGCGAATAAAGAAAGAAAAATGTACGTTTCGGATTCGACTAGTCTTTTTTTTCTGTTTTTTTACGAATTTTCATAGAATTTTTGCATCAACGTTAACTAATATAGACGCCTAGCAGCAGAGTTGTTGGGTGTAGATGTGTTGCACGTTTATTTTCTGGAAAATTAATTCGGAAAATAACTGTACGGGGTGTGGGGTAGGGGAAAGCTGTGCCAAATTGCCTTGGTGAATACCACGCTGGGAAAATACCCAATGCAAAATTTCCACCACCACCCCGTCAGTCCCTGGTCATCCTCTCATCGTCCCTCCCCTATCCTTCCTTCTTTTACCATATCCATCGAGCTCATACTATCGCATTCGTGCTCGTGCAAACACACGCGTTTTATTTTACGTGAAAGTTTTGCCATAGAATTTGACCAACTGCATTTACTGCAAGTTTTCATATTCTGCTAGTCTTTTTTTTAGGGGGCTACAAACCACTGGTGGGTTCTACTGTATCCAATCATAAAATATTAATCAAACATTACCCGGGTTTATATATATATATATATAGAAAAATATAAAAAATGTAAAACAGAAGCTAAATGTATTATGCATGATTTTGCAAATTTTTAAATATAAAAAAATGTTTCTGTATTTTTTTTTTTTTTTGTTCAGAGTAAACAAAGTTTCTATTGGAATTATTTTCATTAGATATTTATACGTGTAGGTATGTATATGTTGCGTATGCGTTAGAAAGATAAGATCAAAATTGAATATTTTACTTTACCGTATACGATATAGATTAAAATATAAATCAATTATATATTTAGAAATGTTTAAGAAACTTTATTAAAATATCCTGTCAAGAGTACAATTTATTCGAATTTAATTACATCGATATCTTAAAAGTGTGTAATTTCGTGTCGGTAAATTCGAGATAGTCAGTTTACTACTACTACTACTACGTGAGTCTGGCAAACACCTCAAATGAGTTTCTTCCCCGTCTGTAAAACGAGTGGGAAACGACTCTGGGAAACGGTTTATCGCGAAGCTATAAATCTTTCCATCTCTTTCTCTCTCTCTTTCTCTCATTCTCTCTCTCTTGTGAAAACTTTTTTAAGAGTGCTACTCACCCTACGGTATCGCAGTGTATCTTCTACTTCTACTTCTTCGCCAAAGTTTTCTCGTATCTCTCAATTTCGATATGTTACTCGTTGAAAAGCTACGAAATACCACGAGAATAAGATGGAATGAGGGTAAGGAAGGCAAGGCAAGGCAAGGGAGGGAGGGAGAAGGGGAAGGAGATGGGCAAACGTTATAGGACAGAGAGATTGGCTCGGTTTGGAGGCGAGCGTGTTTGCCTTGTATGCAAATCTAGCTAATTAACTCTATTGTCGGAGCACAAGCCAGCCAGTGTCACAGGACTCTATATCTATGTGATTGGTGAATGTATTAACGCGAGTCACAACTGTCGGCATCTTGATTAAAGGAAGTAGTCTCTCAGTAATGCGCTTGTCCGAAGTGTCTAACTACGAAAATCCAAGTTTCGAGTAAATCAGTATAGTATATACCTATGTATATATCTACTATGAACACACTTGTGTGTATTCCCCTGACAAAACGTAACAAATCACACACGTTCCAGATGTGTTTTCACGATATATAAAAAACGGATCGATTAATATTTATTCGGATGTTTGATTAATAATTCATAGATGTTCAATAAATCGGGACAAAGATAGTTATATGTGGTAGTTCAACAATATCGTTAAGGATAAGTTGGAAAGTCTTTTGTATTATTTAAATCCAATTTAGACTGTACCTACATTATAATGAAATTCATTTGAAAGTAAATCCCGGTAGAATAAGTGGAGGAAGAATTGAAAGATCATGGAATGCGATTTCGTAAGGATTTAGAAACAAACGTTAGATGATACTAAACTAATCCATTAAGTTGATCCCTTATACGAAGAAGAAGATCCTTCGTAATTAATGCATCAACAGTAGTAGTAGCCAGTTAGTATAAAGTCCTTTAGTTTAGGATAACTGTCTTCTAAGGTATGCAAGAGTATTTTCTTGGTATTGGTTTGTCAACCTATATAGTAGAGAAATCTAACACAAGGATAGAATGAGAGAAGGGGGGGAGGAGAGAAAAGCTTTACTTAAACTACGGAGAGTGAATAAGGGATGGGCGGGGGTATCGCGTGTGCCCACGGGTAAATTGCATTATCCGCGGATAGGAAACTCGGGTGGATGGTTAAATCTGTAAACTAGCGAGTCTGGGTAATCCATTAGAGGGTTCTCGAGGACGAGGCCTAGTCGCCAAACGCTTTTCCGGGAGAACGCGTTTCAATTAATGTACCAGCACGCACGGACCTACGCGTATTTCTCTTTACAAACACATTTACCTTGAATAATATGTATCTTTTGGTATTGTTCGTCGGTGTGACGAAGGGTGGGTTTCAATACTCTAAAACACTATGTACAAATTGAATATGTTTTTTTTGTTTATAAAAATTCAGTGTTACATTGTTGGCTTTCAATGAACTTCGAAATTACTGAACTGATCTTAATGACATTTTTTTTATTTTGTGTGATTTTTTTCAACTTAGAACATAGGATAGTTTTTACCGCGTTTATTTTATATTTTTTATCGTAAATTTAAAGATTTATTATTTAGAGGTTATGTATGTCTCTAGGTTATTTAAGTATTCAATAAATGACTCGACACTTTATAACAAAGCTTCAGTAACGCATGGTCAGAGTATCCTATATATAATATCATTTCGTAAAGAAAAAACAAAAAATATTTTTTAAAATTTCATCGTCAACATTATCGTAGGTAAAATTGTTTTGATTTATCAATAATTCGTATAGATATTTATCTCTCATATCGTTATACGAGATTTTCATATAGTTGTGAAGCCATATAGAATATTCCATTTAGTTTGCTTCATTTTAGCATTGGATTTGTTCGCAATACGTACGACACAATAATATACGAACATTCGTCTGGATGCATATATGTATATATATATATATCTTTCGTTGGAAATACATCGATAGAACTCCAATCCAATGGCTTCGATTTTATGTCACTTCACTATGCGTCAGAAATACTTTTCTGGAGGAATAAACAAGAAATATAAACAAGAGTAGACATCATTTAAATTCATCCAAAGAGGTAAATAGAGAAAGAGAGAGATTTAGATAGGGAGATAACGTTATTTATCTTATCGTTTTACTTATTTTTTTTTCTTTTCGCCAACAAATATTTTCTTCTCTTATTTTATATACGATTTCTTTTCTAGAAAACCTTTTGATTCCCTGCCAAAGTAAAATCGCGAAAGAAGGGCGTGAAAGCAGCTATTTTTTATGGATGGCTCCTCCCCCTCCTCTTCTTCCTCCTCCTCCTCTTTTTCTCTTTCTCTTTCTCTTTCTCTTTCTCTTTCTCTTTCTCTTTCTCTTTCTCTTTCTCTTTCTCTTTCTTTCTCTCGTGAGACCAGATTGAAATGGATCGACGACGTGAAAAATCGACGGCTCGGTCTCTCGTTCACTCGCTCACATCTCTTCCTTTATTTCTTCACGGAGTTTAGAATCTTGTTATGGGAAAATCTATTCCCTTCTATGTTTTTTATTTATTCATTCATTCATTCATTTATTTATTTATTTATTATATGTGTCGTAGTATTCAACGATTTACGCGTAACATTTTTCATTTCATTTCATTTTCATCCGCGTACCAAGCGCAAACCAAACGTTGTTGGTTAAATCGACATAATAATTTTCCAATATTTTTCAATTATATTTATATCCGTGTGTGTGTTATTCGTGTGAAATGTTTGTTCGTTTTAAATAAAAAAAAAAATAATTAAAAAAATAAATAAAAATAAAAACCAAAAAGAAGAAAACGTAATGCACACGTTCCCATATGTTTACGTAATCAGCCAGTCAAAATTGATATGTTTACCATATCTGTTATCGTTCTTTATAACGTTTCGATGGCATCATCAATCATCTACACTGTAGTCGATATAAAACCACTACCAACGCGTGTATTATCCCATCTGGATCAACTATTCATTATTTTCCTCGTTTTGTCGACGAAATCGATTAATCTTCCCTCGATATAATCCAAAGAATTTCGTATAGAATAAAAGAGAGGAGGAAGAAAGGAAGGAAGGATGGCATTAGAAAAGAATTTCTACGTTAGATAGAATAATTCCAGTCACGTTTTGTATTTGTTGCATCGGGGGTTGATTCGGTAACTAATTACATTTTTGTTTTCGATTTAAAAAAAAAAAAAAAAAAAAAAAACACATAATCCAACATTTTTCTGTAATCGTTTGGCTATTTGGAAAAGAAAGAATTTTGAAATTCTTTCGAAAATTTTATTAACACCATACACGTATATACAGTACTAACGTGTGCATATTTGTTTTGGAATTTTTATGTTACATCGAATAATTTCAGTCACGTTTTGTATTTGTTGCATCGAGGGTTGATTCGGTAACTAATTACTTTTTTTTTTTTTTTTATTAAAAAACACATAATCCAACATTTTTCTGTAATCGTTTGGCTATTTGGAAAAGAAAAACTTTGAAATTCTTTCGAAAATTTTATTAACACCATACACGTATATACAGTACTAACGTGTGCATATTTGTTTTGGAATTTTTATGTTACATCGAATAATTTCAGTCACGTTTTGTATTTGTTGCATCGAGGGTTGATTCGGTAACTAATTACTTTTTTTTTTTTTTTTTTTTATTAAAAAACACATAATCCAACATTTTTCTGTAATCGTTTGGCTATTCGGAAAAGGAAGAATTTTGAAATTCTTTCGAAAATGTTATTAACACCATTCACGCATACATTTATATATTATACTACGTTAACGTGTGCGTGTTTGTTTTGATAAGATCGTCGAAGTTTAGTCGATACTTTATTATACAGCTTATAGTATATTTTTAGAATAACATCCGAACAGCTGCTTGTTATCTCATACGTTCACGGAGAAGAACGATCACGAGCTTTCCTTCGAGTGTAATATACTCTCAGCCACAGTGGTACGAGTTAAGCTTCCTTCTCTCATCTTAAGTTAGTCTAATCAATGAATATTCAAAGACCATTCGAGTATATACCTTTATGTATATACCTATAGTTATCACATTCTGCATATGACCTAAAATAAGTACATACCAAAGCATGTTCGAGTACTACCATGAATGCGATTGCGTTTATTCTAGAATTATTCACTGCTCATTATGATTTAAATATCGTATATCAAATCGTGTCAAATCTAGGATAAATTCATTTTTTTCTTTCTTTTTTTATTATTCCAAGAATTTGTAACAAAAAGAAAGAAAGAAATAACAATTTCTCTTACATTTGCATTTTTCAACTTATTACAAAGTATCAGTTAAAAAAAAGAAACTAATGGGAAATTATATTATATTTCATTGGATGTATTGTAGAAAAATCCCACGAATTAATTCGCATTTCAACGAATTATTTAATTGTGCATGGGGGTTATACGAGAAGAGAATAAGGTTTTATTGAAACGTCAGACTCTCTCGTATATTTCTCATTCTTTCGTAGATTCTGTTCCGTGTTCTGTTCGCGGAACTTTTTCAAGCTTTCAAGCTCTTTCGGTTTGATATTTGAAGCACGTAGAGTCGGTGCACGGCAGTAGTAGGATAATTGGCCTAACTTGAAAATTTGTAAAGGCATGAGAGAAAAAAAAATACTTGCTTTCCTTTTTTTCTCTTGTTTTTTTTTTTTTCTGTTTTTCTTTTCTCGTTGAATTTAAAAAAAAAATACAGACAAATTTTTGTTATCCATCATCCTCTTTGTTTTATCTATAAACGGATGATTCTCCGCAAGCATGCGTGTCTAATGAAATACTAACGCGTTACGTTATATATTTCATTGCTTTTTTTTTTTTTTTTTATTTAACTATTCATGGTATTCGTAAAACGAAAAGAGCTTTTCACGATTAACGTAGAAAACATGATCCACAAAAAAGTACAATCGACAATTTTTCCCCCCCCCCCCATAGAGCAAACAAGATAGAAAGAAAGAGAAAAGATGTTGAATTATTTTGGTGGTTTTTTTTTCTCTTTCCATCTACGAAAAGGATAATAAAACTTAGTAAAAAAAAAAGAAAAAAAGGAGAAATAGTTGGGTTACTTCTACGTGCACCGCAAAACATATTTTTTTGTCAAGAAAGATCCTCTCGACACAGTCTTACCTTTATTTCTTTCTTTCTTTCCTTTTTTTTTGTCTCTCTCTCTTTCTCTCTTTCTCTCTTTCTGTCGAGGGTGGTAACGTCGAGTAAAAATCGTCACAATTATCGACACGTACATCCCTTCGAGCGTACGACTGCAAAAGGGAGAGGGAGGGAGAGAACTAAAAACCGCTGCTACGTGAGAGGAATAAAATAACGAGTAAAGAAATCTGACTTTTCTTCAACGTTTTTTCTCGTGATTGACGTCACGTTTCACGATATTACACGTTCGTAAATACACCTACGTTCTTTCCTTAGTTTTTCCTTTTTTTTTTTTTTTATACAAAAATTTGTATTAAAAAGAAAAAGAAAAATAACCCGAAAGAGTATCGTACGAGTGTGTAATATAAAAAAAAAGTCATTGGATTTGTAAACGATGAAGAAATCAAAATATTATAATAAAGGAAAGTTTAACAAAAGTGACACTTACTTTAAGATTACTCCTAATGTGTCAAAGACGTTTGAAAAAAAAAAGCAAAAAAAAGATAAAGTGAAAGTTGAAATTGGTGTCGATATTTTGCGAGGAAATTGAACTGTCACCGTTGCGATCGAATAGACCTTGCAAAGCCACACCAGTTTATGACACGAGGGTTGAAGATACTATCGTGCATCCATGGGAACATTCGCTCCCTTCGTCAAATATGTCTATCCATCCATCCTTCCCTGTGGGAGTGCCATGGGAAACGTTCGAGTTTACGTAGGAAAATTTATGGATTAATTGTAACACCTTCGACGTTAGTTATTTCAAATTAGTTATTTCTTTTTTTATTAAACATATTTAACTGAATTATTTCATTTATTTAGTTAAACAAGTTAAAAACATATTAAAATAATGGATTTACACAACAATAAAATTGTAACACCTTCGACGTAAATTATTTCAAATTAGTTATTTCTTTTTTGTATTAAATCTGAGATGCATAGTTATGGTAATTTATTAAAATAGGAAGCTAATGAATTATACTACAATAATTGTAACACCTTTAAAGTTAGATCACTCCACGTAATTTTATTCTACTTATCTCTTATTCTAAATTACGATCAAATTAATTATTTGTTTTTGTATTAAATCTGAAAATTGTAACACCTTCAAAGTTGGATCACTCCACGTAATTATATTCTACTTATCTCTTATTCTAAATTACGATCAAATTACTCATTTTTATCTTGTGTTAAATCTGAGAGAGAGAGAGAGAGAGAGAGAGAGAGAGAGAGAGAGAGAGAGATTCATAGTTATGGTTATATGTTAAAATAGAAAATAACTGATTATACTAACAATAAATATAAATCTTAAAGAAAGGATAAAATTAGCTCGCGGTAATCGTGATTTTATACGGAAGAAAATATTAAGAAGATGGAAGGTAGAAGATGAGTAGAAACTCGTATATGCGTTTGTTAGAAGTAAATGCCGACAATACTTCCGACATACGTTCCGGCTCATGTATTCGCTCAACGCGCATCCAGGTAGCTCGGCCGAGTATAATCGTTTATGAGCAGACCGACTGTTCTTGCAACTCGAAGCGTGAAATAGTTATAGTTTGGTAACGGTTACGAAAATACGAGCAATGCGAGCTCGTTTCCCGGAGATAATAACGGCGCTATGTTGTTTTCCTATATGTTGTTTTATCCCGTTAACGCCATATTGTCATTCTTGGCTCTTCGTTAAAACGTTTATAGTCGTCGTGCGAGTATTATCATGCTTTTATTTATCACCTACACCTCTCACGCTTATCCTGCACCATCGTCTAATTAAATTTTTCAAACTCTCTCTCTCTCTCTCTCTCTCTCTAATTTCTAATAAAACGTTTTATCGTTGTTTATTCGAATTGTTTCTCTCACGCGAATCAATTTAATCACGATCGAGTTTATTTTTAGCCTATCGATCATTCTTTAATAGATACCACATACAATTATCAATTTGATTATTTTTATAATAAAATAATTCAATAATATCGAGATTATTCGAACAATCCTTTAAATATATCCTGGTACACACCCTTGATCGTTAGTATGATACACGTTACACGTCGAAAAGAAAGAAAGGAAAGAAATAATAAAAGAAAAGAAAGAAAGAAAGGGAATGCAAAAATCACGAGGAATACAAGCAAGCTATGACTTATGCATACCCCCCCGTGGTTTTCCCATTAGCCATACAAACGAGCATAGAATCAGCATGGCACGATCGAACTATGTTTCTCTTTGACGTATGTGTGGTGTCGTTGTTAGTATGCCACCTGTGTCGCGAGCCTTCCAACCTTTTTATTTTTTTTGTTTTTTTTTTTTACTCCTCCTATCACCCCTTTATTCTACCCACCCCCTTTCTCACACATACACAAACACATACATAGATACATTGTATAAATTTATAATAATTTTGGTATCAAAAAAAAAAAAAAAAGAACTAAAAAATGAAGGATAACTTTTGTTTGCGATTATTCATCACTCTTAAGAAGTTGTTTTAAAAGCAGCTATTAAAATCGTACAGTTGGCAAACACGATACTACTCTAAACGCATTTGGGATTCTTATTTGTATGCACATCTCGTTTTGGTTCGGTAACCGCAAACGTTTGCGGCTTCAAATCCTAAGATTACGCGCACCCACCCGCCTATTCGGTAAACGTCGTTCGTTTCTACCTTCGTTTTCTACCTTTAGCCCGTTTTACCTCATCGATTGTCCCTGCGGTTTAGCCTCTCCTTCTTCGAAAATAAACCTAACTTTATGAAAATGACTAACCCACCTCGATAGGAAAACTTCCTTTTGCTACGATCAATAAATATAGATATAATATATATGTATATATTCAAAAAGATAAACAAATAAATGTCTCTTTATACCACCAAATCCTTTCAATATTATTTTTATTTCATAGAATATTTTTCATACGAATTTCATACATATACTTATGTATTTATATATTTATATATTTCTTATATATTTGTATTATTTATATTATATATTTATATTATATATTTATATTATATATTTATATATGTATAAATTTTTATTATTATTATTATTATTATATATATAATTCATTTAATATATATATATTAATTTATAATATATAATATATTATTTATTTTTATATATATTTTATATTATATATAAAATATAATATAATATATATATATATTTCATTTAAAGCAGAAATATTTGAATACACGTCGATAAAAAGTAATTATTTCTTTTTTTTCTTCTTTTTTTTTTTATTTCTTTTACGCGAGCACGTATGTAAACTAATATATCGACATGTTATATAATTAAAATTCGACGTTGGATGTTTCGTAACGCAGTTTAATTACCATGTGGGACATTCAACGGAAGGCAATTAAAAGTTTTACCACAGTCGGTCTGTTTCGAATCGCCGTACTTATTACCCTTCTATTTCCGAACGTAACTTACACTTCTCTATTGCTTGTATACATTTTTATTTTCTTTTTTATTATATTTTTATTTTTCGTGGTATTTTTCTCCAATATTTTTCTCTTTCTCTCGTTTTTATTTATTTATTTTTTTTTTTTTTTTCGTTTTTTTTTCATCCACTTCTTTTTTTTTTATTTTTTGTCCAGATCGAAGCAACTTTCGATATAAAACATTCCGTCCAAGTCGTCTCGTTTATACACTGGGTTATAAAAAAATATTGGCACGCGGTTTTCCCTTGTGTTTTGTACACTCTCACGTAGAAATTTATTTTTACGAATAAATAAAAAAAAAAAAAAAAGGAAAAAAATACCCATGAATCACAAAGAAGAAAAAAAGAAAGAAAATAAAATTGGGAAAAATCGATGGTTGCACAAATGTATCATCGTTGCTAGAGTATTATAAATGTAATACATATTTTCTTTGTTTGAAAGATTATTAACTGTTATCTTGAAAATAAAAATCTTCCATTCTTTATATCTTTGTCAATGTAACATGTCGATGTTCTAGAGAAATAGTTTCGATTTATTCCAAAGGATAAGAAGAAAAAATTTCTTTTTCAACAAAAGAAAGAAATGCGCGGAATGTGCAATTTTTCTACTTTCCGATAACCTGAATTCATCAATTTGCGATCGATCAAACGATCGACATTTTTCATTTTAATGGAATTTACGTGTACTCCTTTTGTTGGATTTATTTGCGACAATACTTTGAATTTTTTTTCCACGTTTCTTTTAAGCAATTATTATTATTATTATTATTATTATTATTATTATTATTATTATTATTATTATTATTATTATTATTATTATTATCTAAAAAAAATAAAAAGAGAGACATTATTTATATGCATATATCATGTATGTTATTTATTATTATTAATTACATTGGTTATACATTTATAAGTTTTTTTTTTCCTTTTTTTATAACACGATTATATTTTAACAATAAAATTTAACGTTAAAATCGATAAAGTCTAATTAAAAAAAAAAAAAGAGAAAAAGAAGAAAGAAGCTAACTTAAAAGAGGATATTACCAGCGTGTCGTCAAAATAAAGAAAACAAAAAGAACAGAACAGAACAGAACAATACAGAACAAATATCTCTACCTATGATTATTCCTATGATTATTCCTATGATTATTTCCACGCTGTGCATTACCCTCTATTCGGCTAGAAAATTCCGAAAAAAAAAGAAGAAAAAAAGCATTCCAAAAACAAAAGAGATATCAAGAGATATCAAGAGAGAGAAAGAGCTTAAAAGAAAGCTCAAATTCTCTTGAATTGTGCGTACTAATCCAACCTTAGTTTTTTCTTCTTTTTTTTTTTTTTTTTTTTTACAATTTTTACAATTTTCGTTAGAATAGATTCCCTTTTTGACATGGCGAATGGACGAATATTTTAGTTCTTATTTGTTTGCTTGCTTGCTTGCTTGCTTGGTGGATGAGAACCAAAGAAAAAGGTAGAAGAGAAAAAAAGAAAAAAAAACCTTTAAGAGTAGCAGTATAAGCAGCAACAGCAGAAACGTTGATGTTGGCGTCAGGTAAAAGCTGCTGCTGGTAGGTCATCGTCGTCGTCGTCGTCGTCGTCGTCGTCGTCATTATTATCTAGGCCACGATGTAGGGTGCGCTGTAGCCAGCTGCATAATAGGGGTAGCTCGAATATGCAGCTGTGTATGCGTAAGGGTAGGCGTACGCTGCTGCTGAGGTATAAGCAACCGGAGCTGTGTATGCAATTGGTGCAGTGTACGCAGCACCGATTAATACTCCACGTTTGTTTCTAGCCGCTTCTGCTTCTAATGGGTTGTTGTTTGCATTAGAAGGCTCGATCGACTCTGCTTCAACCGGTTTCGTATCTTCGGCGAAGGCAATTGCGATCATAGCGAAAAGGGCGATAGCCTAAATCAAAATAATAATAATACATTTTTTAATTAACTTGTATTATATAAAAATATAAATAAATTTATAAATTAATATTAATATATAATATTTATTTTTATAAATTATATAATTTTATTTATCTCTTATCTCTATAAAATTCCCCTGTCACAGTGTTTGTTATTCTTATTCTCCCAAACGACTTGACCGATTTATATGAAATTTTTTGTGTATATTCGGTAGGTATGAGAATAGTTTTTCGTATATTTCTTATACCCCTGAGTGATAAGGGTGACCCACCATAATTATTTTTCCTTTAAAAGGATATTAAGAAAAAAGAGAAAAAAAGACAAATGTTATGTGCCTATATTCAAACAATGTAAACTTATATGATGTGAAGTAAGTGGTGATCTTATGTTACCGCTCATGCGCAGTTGGTTCGATATTAAGAAAAAAGAGAAAAAGAAGACAAATGTTATGTGCGTAAATTCAGATCTATCTATATATTTATTAGCCACAGCAACGCGTGGCCGGGGCACCTCTAGTTTTATTATATAATAAATAATTAATTATAATAATTAGCTAAAAATGAAACATTTAATTTTAAATTGACGATATTACAAACGAATTTCTAATCAATCACGATTTATTAACGTTAGTTTTAGTATATATGTGTTATAAAAAAGTAAATAATAAGTAAGATTTTGTATATAAATAAGAAGATGTGATGATAATACTTTTAGATCAAATTAGTATCGTTAATAAAAATTGTACTCACGACAAAGCACTTCATGTTGATTATTGGTTGGCGGAGTAGTTCTTCGTTGAAACTCGAAAGGTTTGTAGTTGAAGATCGATTGATGGTTCGAGTTGAGTTCCAGTCCGTTTTATAGCTCGATCGATCGGAGTCAAATGCAAGGGAAGAAGAAGTCTTACTATACTTTTCGTACGCGAGTTGACTACCAAATTGTATATTTAACGTCGCGTAATCGTGCATAATCAAGTATAATCGTGATCGTCTTCATTGTCACGTAATCTTTCGGCACCGAATAAATTGTGTCGGCTTGGGTTGGTTAGTTAATACGGTTTATGAAAGCTTATGGGTTAGGTAGATTGTGAAATAACGATTGTGTTGTTGAAACGAAGAGGATAACTCGATCGTTGTTGGCTACTGTCGATGTTAAGCAAGCAAACTGTCCTTGGCCAATGGCCAAACACACACACACACACACACACACACACACACACACACACACATAGACCAGGGGCACGCAACATTCTTTCGGCCATCGATCGAGCACACGTTCAATCGTTTTGCGACCTTGTCGAGGTCGATCTAAACATCTTTTTTTTTTTTTTTTTTTTCTTTATTGCATTCGTTTTTCTTCCTTCGTTTCTTCTTCTTTCCTTCACATTCGCACGTGTCTTCCATTTTTTATCTTTTTTTTTTTCATTATTGTCAAAACTTTGCAATAATTTTAATATAATAATTATTGCTTTTTTTTTTGGTTTATTTGTATCTAAAGTTCGCAACTTAATCGCATTCTATCTATCGAAAAGCGAACATAGGTCAAGGAAACTAGGTTCCAAATTTTATGTTCTCCTAATATTGACGAGTTCCTAACACATTTTCTACGTATATATAACAAGACCACCGAATTGGGTCTCTAACCATAAATCTTTACATCATAAAACTATAATTTGTATTTATTCTAAGACACCTTCAGTCCCATTACATCGAGTGCACCCACCGTAAAAAAACTTCCTTACTCCAAATATACCCTTAGTTAATATTCATATAATTTTCAATCGTTATTAATTAACAGGTAGGGCTATAAATAATTGCGTTTTCGATTACCATATGAACAAGAAAATAAATCAGTAGTTGATTTCATTTAAAGAGAGTCTTATTATCTTATGAACTATTAGTATTCTAAACACAGTCTCTCGTTCCAAGTGTCGAAAGCGTTTCTCATCAAGGTCGATAGACACGAGCAGCTGATTCTCCCTTTTGGAAGGAAGGAAGGAAGGTAGGAAGGAAGAAGGGAAGGTAGGACGCAGTTGCTAGATTATGCCCTTCGATTCTCTCGAGGTTAGAGAGAGAAATGGTAACCCATTGAAATTCTACAAGGTAATAGTAGTAGTAGTAATAGTAGTAGTACGCGCGCATTTAGCTTACGCTATTTGCGATCATTTTCAACGCGTCGATTTAGCCTATTCTAAGCTTCTCTACACGTTTCTAACGCGTTTTCGGTTAAATTAGAGCAGAAGGAGAGACATAGAATCATGCGTACGGATTAAATTGTGTCTTCCCTACCTACGAACGTTTCATTGCGTGTCATTCATTAACCTAAAACGTCGTATTATTTAATGAGCTTTTGAAAGTTTATCTCTCTTTCACCGACAATTAGAAAATCTAATTTGAAAGGGTAACACCTATTTAAACGCGTCTTTTAAATTTTACCGACATTATTTAGTTTTGTTCTTTTTTTTTTCTTTTTTTTTTTTTTTTAATCGATAGTTTAATTTTATCCAACCCTTTTTCTATACACTCTTCTTTCGAATTATTTCTTTTTATTTTCTTTTCCTTTTCTTTTTCTTTCTCTTTTCTTCTGTCAGAGAGACTGTACTAAATACTAACTAAATTTAGATCGAATTTTCAAAGTAGAACGAGACTACTCGTCTGGATTTCAAAAGCACCTCTCTTCGAGTCAATTTCCGAGTTTGTATCGAATCGTGTGATTCTAAAGGACCTGATTCAAAGGATACACCGAACGAACTCAAATGAATATCCTTTTTATTTTAAATATCTGTATAATATATAATATTATTACAGAATATATTTTAATTGTGTGTGTCTCCTTTCATCTCATTTCGGTCGGTTAGACAATAAAAAACAACGTTGGCGTTTTATTCATATTTTTTTCCTTTTTATCATTATCATTATTATTAATATTATTATTATTATTATTATTATCCATTCGACACAAATAGAATGAAAAAAGAAAAGGCAACGATGGATAAAACTTTTAGAATAAAGTAAATTGAAGACTCATCATCGCGTGTATTTTCGTTCGATAAAATGTACATTTAACGATAGTTTTCATATTACATTAACCCCATAAATGCGGCTGATGGCACCTCCCAAAGAATCTACTGCATTCTTCCTACCTATTTACCAACCCACCTACATTTATTCATCCTCTTATAATGCGAGTTATAAATTATGCAAAAAGGATGGAATATTTTTGTAGTAGTAGGGAACGTAAAAGTTCGATCGTTTAAAGAGACAGAGACAGAGAGAGAGAGAGAGAGAGAGAGCTTTGGTAAGAATATTTTTATCACTTTCATGTGAAATAGGACAACGTTAATAATATTCTCACTACGAGAATGTCAGTAACAACGAAGGAAAGGAAATAAAACACACTATTATAACATAAGCAAAATAATGCAGGAAAATATCTTTCAAATGAAAACGTTGATTGCCCTCTCGTTATCATTAGGGTGCGCTTTTCCAAGGAGACGCCCTAATGAGGGCGCTTGAAATTACCAGAGGATATTATAGCGTGGGTACATGATCTTCAAAAGCCCACGGAAATCCCAGCATTTACAACCAATTCCAACGAGTGCCTTCCAAGCATCTCAAGGACCAACGTGCAATCTCAACCACCACCACCACTTTTTCTTAAAACTTGAAAAAAGAAAATAAAGAAAATAGAGAAAAAGAGAATTAAAAAAAAAAAAATACATCAAAAATAAAACAAAATGTTCGTATGCAAACGAACGGCAAAAGCCACCTCCTTCCCCCTCCCAATACCAATGCTAGAGTACTGTGTTTTACATATTTAATAATCATACAAAATATACATTTATAATTTATTTTCAAAGCACGTATCATCTTTATTCATGTGTAGTAGTAGTAGTAGTAGTAGTAGTAGTAGTAGTAGTAGTAGTAGTAGTAGTAGTAGTAGTAGTAGTAGTACTTTCTTGTTAAAAAATAATCATCGAAATGGTGTTAATATGTAACCAGAGAGAGACAGATAGGGAAATTTTTACGTAGATAAAACAGAAAGGGAGAGACTTTATGAAAAATGAATCGTCTCTGAAATTTTCTGTATTAGAAGGTAAAAAATCACGTAAGAAATTCTTCCATCTCTATTTCTCTCTCTCTCTTACTTTTTCTTTCTCTTCCGACCTTTTAAAGCGTTGAAAACACCCCTTGGTTGTTCATTCAAAATGAAGGTAAAAAGACGGTGGAACAGAAACCTTTTTCTTTTTCCTCTCTCTCTCTCTCTCTCTCTCTCTTTCTCTCTCTTTTTCTTTCTCTTTCTCTTTTTCTCTCTTTTTCGAGTCAAGAGTGAGACACTTGAGAAATATTCGCGACGCCAAGAGACGCAAAGTCCATGCTATTTATCAGAGAAAGCTCCGTTTTCTCTTCAACCCCCTTCCAACCCCGTCCCTCTCTACCCCACCGCCTACTTTCTTCTCAACTTAGCCACCATCGTCAGAATAGCCCGGTGTTTTTCATATAAACGCTGATTGAGCCGCATTTTTATCCCCCCCCCCCCGTCACCCTCCGTATTCCATCGTTTTTCCTCCAACCCCCTCCCCCTCCTCCTCCTCGTACCCCTTACTATACCGCCACTTACGTTTTTTTCCTTAACCCTCGAGCGATCGTCGTTGTCGTCGTTTATGGTCGTTTATAGTCGGGATAAAACGAGCTTGGCGCCAAATTTCGTTCACCTTTTTCCTACCCCCTACCCTTCTTCCTCCCAACTGTTTCTATATTTTTCTTTTGTATTCTCGAATAAAGTTACGCCTATCCTGGAATATTTCTCGGAATCATTTTCAGAAAAAAAGGTATTACGATGTATGAGAGGGAGTGTGTATCGTATAACTATTTCTTTTTTTTGTTTTTTTCTTCTTTTTTTTTCTTTTTTATTACATTATTTTATTTTATTACATATTTATTCAATCGATTATAATAATACATTTTTACATAATTTAACATATCAATTACATATCGTATTATTCGAGTATTTTTATTCGATCGTTCATTTGGAATTTCAAGAACGCTTAGAAAACTCGTGCTTTCTACGAAGTCATTCATTGACGTTTAGTTGTGTTGTTTAGGAGAATGAGGCCGACGCGTGTGCATCCTTGACGCGTTTAACTACGTGCATGTTTTAGATGTGAAAAAAAGTTTGATCAGCTGCGAGAGGTATATACGATAAAATATATATATATATATATATATATATATATACTCGGTGAAAAGATGCAACGTCGTTAGTATAAATTTAAGCTTCGTTGGATAAACATATGTGCCCATAATTATGAAAGTGGTCTAACTAAGTCATGTATCTCTTGTTTCGAGATATTTCAAGATTTATATTTGAACACTCTATATGAATTCTATATAATATTGAAATAACAAATATTATCTGACGATTCATTTTTGACAATATCGGTTTCAAATTGCATTGAATTTATTTAGTTTAAAATAATGTGGTGCGTAATAACCGATAAACTCATTTTAATATTTTTTTTATTTTGACTTAGACCACTTTCATAATTATGGGCACACATATACATATATATATCGTTCTTCTTTCATCTTACAAATTGTAAAAGGGAATATTTTTCTGTTTTTCCATTAAAAATGAAATTTTTCTCTTTTTCTTTCTTTCTTTCTATTTTATAGGAAGTTGATATAAATTTTTTTTTTTTTTTGTGAAAAAAAGTACTTAAAATTTTCTATCCCCTCTCCCCTTTTTCCTTGTGGTAGGTGTGTTCTTTCATCGTAGAAAATTATCAAGAGCACTTTGCGATATTGCGCTTCATTCGTCACCCCCTTTTCCTTCCTTTTGTTCCTAACCGCAGTACTCTTTTCTCTCGGTTATTGTTTCCCTTTCGATGACTTCACCATAGTGTGCAGTGTGGTGGTATAGCATTCCTCTCATTCTCTCTCTCTCTCTCTCTTTATCTTTTTTTCTTTTTCCCTCCCTCTTTCACACTCGATATTATTATTTTTTTTTTCCAAAGTCTCTTTCTTTTTGAAATTTTTCCCCATAATTTTTGTCTCGAGAAATTCGAAGGAAAGAACTCGTACAAACGAGTAATGAACATCATACGTTTTGAATATGGTACCCGTTGTTAACGATAAATCGTGACACTGGTAATTAATATCACGACTTACTTTTTTGACTGTACCATCTGAACCATAATTATAAATAGCGAGATGAACCCAAAAAGGAAACAGAGAGATAGAGAGAAAGAGAGAGAGAGAAATGAAAGACGAATGGGACGAAATTTATTATCTCCTTAACACGACGTATGAATAAAATCGAATAACTTTACTATGTTGGCATAAAATATAAATTGCATTCAAGTAAAAGTTAAATAAAGTTTGAGAATAATATTGAAAACTTTACTTTTGTTCTCAATCGAATTACAGAAAGTGAATTTAGTTTCTAGCATTATTCGATGACAGCTGTTATTTATTCTACGTATAATATAATACGTACGAGTATCATTATAATTATTTTTAATATTATTATTATTATTATTATTATTATTATTATTATTATTATTATTATTATTATTATTATTATTATTATTAATATTATGGTACGTGGAAGAAGAAGAAATAAAATAAGAAAATTAATTTTTCCCTCAAATTTAAACGTAGCATTGAATTTTTCCAAGCGTGAAATAGAAATTGAGCAAAAGAGAGAGAGAGAGAGAAAAGAAGCAAAAAAAAAAAAAAGAAAATGTTGTCGAAGCGAGATTGGTGGAAATCCGACGAGAGGATGAAAGTTTTTAAACGACTAGGATCGACTTATGGCACGCGAGCATAGGCGCCCGATACCAAACCCAGATATTTGATTTTCCCTCGTATTTGCTATCTACTGGCGATCGACTAGAAATATGGGCCAGAATATTCCCAGAATATTCTCCTTTTTCTATCTTCTCAAATCCCTTTTTAAACGAGATTTTTACGCGATTCACCACTTTCGTAACAAAATTTCTACCATCACGTTTAACGTTAGAAAAAGATTGACAAAATCTGATAGAATCGTTCAACTCAAGAAAAAAAAAAAAAAAAAAAGATAAAAATCATTTATTAGGTTGTCCCAAGAATTTTTTTCTTTTTTTCTTGGTGATAATTTGCACAATATTGTATGGGTAATATTTTTTATATTATTTTGTTAAATAATATCGATTCTACTGTATATCAGCGTTCGCCAAAGTCATTGTCCATGAGAAAAATTTGTTGGTTCTCAAGAAAAATGTGAAATATATTTACTCATCACGTTAAGTTATGTTTTAAGATACATTTAAACATAATTCAATTCATAACAATATATAGCTTTCATAATTTGGTTACAATTAATAGTTTTATTTTATTAACTAGGGTACATTTTATGTGTTCTTAGATCACAAATTATAAATCATAAGTATATAAAGTATAAAAATCATTTATACAACATTTATTATTTATATTAATTGTCGTAGATTTTTTCTTATTTTCAATATCATTGACATTTTATTATTACTTACACAACGATGTTGAAAAGTAGAGAAAAGAAAAAGAAGAAAAAGTATACGGTAGACCGTAAGTAAAGATTCATAATAACGAAGGCTTAACGTCCCACCCTTTGGAGTTTCTTCCCTCCTTTGGAGGAGGAGGAGGAGGAGGAGGAGGAGGAAGAGGAGTAGAAGGAAGAAGAGGGAACAAGGGCTCCTAAAACAGAAAATCGATATGTAGCTAGGCGAAGACACGTGAGCCACCTCCGTACTCAAACTATTTTTATCAAAACTTTATTATACCTCAAATGAACTATTACTTTTCTTTAGATTGAATTTTAATGGGAGATGAAGTTCTTTTTTTTTTTCTTTTTTGTTTTCTTCGCTACGAATAACCACACAAAATTCTATATACATTTAAACTATTATTAAATTATTTATACCATTTTGTTGTCAATTTTATAAATAAAATGAAAAGATAAGGGAGAGATTTCGTTGAATCAGTAAAAACAATTTATTGAGATAAGTAATGTATCATTGAAGATGCATAGAAAAGAAGAAGAAGATAAGATGGAATGAAATGTTGGGAAAAAAGGATGAGCTGGGTGGGAGGAGGAGGAGCAGGAGGAGGAGGAGGGGACAAGAGAAAGGGATGGAGATAAATGGAAACGTATTTTCCGTTGTAAAACATTTCTCTTTTCGAGTAGCATCGAGAGAAAGGTTCTTTGAAATCGTAGAGAAGGAAGAGAAAAGCTTTTCCCGAAGGATAATTCCGCTTCTTTTTTCGCGATCCCCTCTTCCTCGGCTAGCTTTTCCTATCGAAAATTAAGGTCACCAGTTTCTCTCGACCTTACTTTCAAATTCGTTCTACTCTTCGACTTCTTATTCTTCTTCTTCTTCGACTTTTTCTTCTTCTTCTCTTGCTTTTTTTCGTTCGTTCGTTTTTTACTCGACTATACTGTTCATCCTCGAATTTGACCTTGTCAACTAACAAAAGATCCGATCTTTTTCCTATTTCCAATGCACATCTTTTTTTTTTTTTTTTTTTTTTTAAGAAAAAAATTATTGGAACAAAATAAAAAATTGACAATTTATTAAAAAAAAAGAAAAAAAAAAACATTTGTAATACGCTCCAGGGAAATTAATTTGTTCGAATTCGATAAAAATGTGAGAATTATTTCAGTTGGAAATAATATTATTTACAGAAATTTCCATATAATAAATATTCAATATTCAAATAATAATAATAATAATAATAATAATAATAATAATAATAATAATAATAATAATAATAATAATAATGATAATAATAATAATAAACGTATCGCGTTAATAATATTTTAAATCGATTAAAACAAACGTGTATTAAACTGAACGAAAAAAAAAAACAAACAAATAAATCGCTATAAACTTATTTTCGTAATATTTAATTCTTTTAAAGCAGATAGTTCAAAGTATTGTCATATATCCATTCGTTTATTCCATTCATTAAAGTAGAACTATCCTAAGGAATCTTTTTTTTTGTCCTCTTCTTACCTTACCTTGGATTTTTTTTCTTTTTCTTTATTATTATGATACACGTCTTTTAGTAATCCTGTTCGTTTCCAGGAATAAATGTAGGTGAGCAGCGTATTATCACCATATAAGGTTCGTACCTTATATGACAAACCTGGTGTTGACGAACCAAGTGACTTTTCTTTTTCTTTTATATTTACTTCGAGTTCTCGAATCATTTCCAAGAAATAATATAGGTCAGTGTGCCGACAAATTTCTTGTAAATTTGTCTTTTCTATTTTTGTTTTGTTTTTGTTTTTGTTTCTCTTCGCCATTTAACCCTTTGATTGCTGAATACTTTTAAACTAAAGTATTTTGTAGGAATGGAATAGTTTAATATTAGTTCAACTATTTCCATTGATTTTGATTAATTATTAATCCTTATCGGTCGTCAAATTTTTTTATCGATGATTCTCACTAACTATAAATTATAAGTGGGATTTGTTCAATTTTCAATTCAATTCAAACAAATATTACAATTAAATTATTATAACTCTACATTAATAAATAATATTATTATTTTATTATATACAATTATTTATTTGTATTATGCTTAAAAAAAACAAAAACAAAATTAAAAGTAGAATATACTTAGTTGTTTTTATCGATATGATCGATAACGATAGTTTTCAGCAGATTGCTTAAGACAGGGAATACCAAGTTCCCAGGATGTTGCTGTCGACGAAAGATAATTCCATTTGTAGAACGCTTGAATTCCTCTGTGTATGTGTGTACAGGCGCGCGCGCACACACACACACACGTATATGTTACACACATATATACGTACATCATACGTACGCAAACCTACGCTCGCGTTTTCGAAGCGGAAAATGTTCAGAATTTATGAGGCGTACCAAACGTGGGTGGAAAAAGGGAGAAATACGCAAAAAGAAAAAAAAAGAAAAAAAAAATGAGAACGTTCTCGAGTCTTAAACTATGTTCAAACGTGTACTTTTAATAATTCATGACAAATTATTTCTCACTAAATTGCGAAATAATACGTGCTAAATATCTAATAAAAAGTAAATTATATTATATTTTGGAGAGAAGTTATGGGAGTTAGGGATGGGGGATAATTGTATAAAAGTTCATTAACCCCTCTAGTATTATGTTAATAAATAGTTCGTTGGATGGTGATCGAAGGAAAGGTTTTAAAGGTAATTCGTTCCACGGACGTGCTCGATCAGATACGCACACATACCAAGGAAGCTGTCTAAATGCTAAGAAAAGCTCGTCTTTCATAAGCTTCTACACGGACGATCTATAGACAAAGGTTTCATAAAGCGTCGATAAACTTTTGAAGCTTCCACTTGTATTACTTTCAACGTTATGATCAAACTTTTCTTACAGATTATTACTCTACCATGGAATTCTCAATCGTCCTACTCGAAATCCAAATTTTTCTTAAAAGGGCCAAATAAAAAACTTCTTTTTTTTTTCACAAATAATTTGTAATTTTTGTATGAAAACAAAATTCGACGTTACTTCGGTACGATCATTTTGGATTTTTTTCTTTTTTTTCTTTTTTTTTTTTTTTAAGATAAATTACCCCGATCGAGTGATACTTAAAAAAAGATAAAACAACGGAAGTCGTGCGTGTTCGAAATCAAAAGCTTGCCGAAAGCAAATGCTTTTCGCTTAGTCGGCAGTTTCAATTAAAGCACTACCAAGACTTTTGCCAACGAAGCACGCAATCTCGTTTCAGAGTCGCCATCTTTCCCTCGTTAGCCCTTAACGATGCAGCATTTACCCTTAAGAAGACGGAAAATGGGAATCCTCTTTGGCCTTGAATTGTGTACCCTATCCCACCACACTTTTCCCCAAAATTTATTAGCGCGTTTTGTCTTACGAATATTTGCCACCATTATTACAGAAATGAAAAAAAAAAAAAAAGAAGAAAAAAATAAAAGAGAGGAAAAATCAAAGAAATTTATTATGATTCTTATTATTATTATTATTTGCCAGAGGGTATATAATATATATATAATTTGTTTATTATATTTCATTATGTTGAAAAGTTTCAATTGATTGATTTTATTAAGTATCGTAAAGTAATATTGGATTATGGGTACTTAATAATTTGATATTTGTTTTAATTAATAAAGAAAAATTACTGAAGTAATTATATATAATATAAATTATATTATAAACAGAGTGACACTTTATAATTTAATATAATTAACAATTACCTTACTTTATCTACTTTTACTATTACCTTTACTAATAATTATATAATAATTCCTTTATATTACTTTATACTTGCATAGTATATAATATAATATAATTTATATTATAAATTGTAATATAAATTGTATATAATACAATTATATATTATATTAATATTTTATCGAATTTTTGGGGTAGAGAATTGGAATATAAAGAAGAAAGAAGCTATCGGTCAAACGAAATGAAAGACATTGATCGAGCAAGTTTGGGTAGTCGTTCCTTGGATATATCTCAGTCAGTTTCATTCTCTTTCTCACTTTCTTCGGAGTGACGGCACGAGAGAGATTTTCATTGAGCGTCGCCGTTCTCGTCTTCTTAGTGGCCGTCAAAGGTCGCCAAAGGTATAAATATCCTTGGCGCCGTTCTTGGCTCTCATTCTCGTTTTTCTCTCCCTCTCTCTCTCTCTCTCTCTTTAAAAGAGAACCAGAGTTTCTTCTATTCTCATCTCTTTTACATTTCCTTTACCCTCTTCTTCTTCTTCTTCTTTTTCTTTTTATTCTCCTTTTTTTATTTACTTTTTTTTTACGTTACACAAAAATTTACATTCAAAAATTTGAGTGAAACGAAACATTCTAATTCAATTTATTAATCTATTGTGTGTATATATATATAGAAAAATGTAAGTTATTGCCGTAAAGGTAAAAGAGGAAGCATAGTTGTTGTAGAAAAATTTGCTGCTATTTGCTGCAACATTGCGCGAATATTAAAATTTCATATAACCCCGAGGAAAGGTTGGTTGGTTGGTAGATAGATAAGAAGAAGCACTTTTCTCAAAGGTACTTTACTGGAATGGTAGTGTACTTATCTTCAACGTTTCTATTTTTCTCTCTAAAAAAAAAAAAATTCTTTCAAAGAAATATTCTATTTACAATATAATATATACAATCAAAATAAAGTTGTTAAAGTTGTTTGTCAATGTAAATCGTATAAATGGATTTTGCAAGATCGTTAAATACAATTTCTTCGAACAATCCGTAAACGATTCCTCGAAGACGATTACGTTTGAACATGCATAGATGTTCAAAGAAGGAAAAAGAAAGAGTGAAAAAGAATGTGTGTGTGTGTGTGTGTGTGTTTATGTGCATGCGAGTAAAGGTAAGTTTAAACGCGATCATAGAACGATCGGTTTAACTGCTTGCTCGCCTAAAATCTCGTTGGCCTGGATTCAAGGCTCGTAAAAAGACAATTTTGGGTAGCACTTCGTGTGCTTTTTTTCTTTCTTTTCTTTTTTCTCACTCTTAAAAGTCCTTAAAGATCACAAACTTACGTCTTTTACGAGATTCTTACCATTCCATTCAATTTTGTCACATTATTCGATAATCAGACACTTTCCAAGATATTTTTCATCTTTCTTTAGATTTATATAGAAATTGTTTTTCTATCATTTTGAATTCTAAAAAAGATTATTCGAATTACATATACATAAATCATTTGTTAATTTATTTTGAAACGAATGTAAACTTTACTCGATTACATATTTAGAAATGTATTCGTATAAAATTGCTTTTTCTATCATTTTTAATTGTAAAAGAATATTATTCTAATTGAAATTATATATGCGTATAGAAATTATTTTATTAATTTATTTCGAACGTATGTATACCTTTCGTAAATTTATTCTCAATTACGTATCTATTTAAAAAAGTTAATTCGTATAATTTTCTAATTAACAACGAAAGAAAATGATAAAACTCAATCATACGAAAAAGTTTTGCGTATTTCATTGAAAACTTTCAAGGAAATTGGTAGAAGTCTCGATAGCCACTTGAAACTTTTTGTCTCCTTCTCTCTCTCTTTTTCTCACTATTTTTCTCTCCTTCGTTTTTCTTCGTCCTCTAGACTTCTAGACGGAAGATATTTCAACGTAAAGGAGTAAAAAAAAAAAAAAAAAAAGAATGAACCAAGTCGCGTTTAGCCAAGTTTGAATAATACTCAGGAGTCTCAGACTCCCTAAAAGAAAAATTGACAAAAACTCGTTTAAACGTTTTTTTATTTATCCAAACGTTTTATATCTGTTAATTCATGACGTTAATTGTATTTTTTTTTTTGTAGGAAGTTTTAAAGGTCACCACCACCCACTTATTGCTGATCGATTTCGTTCGTTTGAATTCATTCGATTTTTCGTAATATTTGTACAAGAATAAAAACTACGTTTTCTCTTCCGTAAATTGTAAGAGTATAATGGTAAGAGAAAAGAAAGAGAAGATTTTGATAGTTCGATCACGATCACCCTGCTAGAGGATGGTTCATTAAGCTCTTTGACCCTTTAGTAGGTTTATCAGTACTTCGGATCTCCTCTTTGAGAGAGAATTCTCTTTCGATCTCATGGAAAATTCTATGAGCCCACGTTAATCTCGTTATCCATTTCTTTTCTTATCCGATTATTTGTTGTAAAATTTCGTCCTTTTTTTTCTTTTTTTTTATTTCAACCAAATTATTACCACCAACGCGAAAATTTGGATCCATTTAAAAGAATAATATAATTAGTACGATAGTTCTATTTTTATATATATAATTATAAGAATATATTATAAGAATTATAAAAGATAATTCAAAGAAACCATTTATGTATTCCGATTAATTAATAATTAATAATTAAAAAAAAAAAAAAAGAAAACAGAAGTAAATAAAACGAAATATAAAAAAATGTTAAAGGATTTGCAAAGACTTTTCATGCTCGTACATAAATTTCACGGACTACACGTGGATAAGTTTTAACGTGGCAGATATTTCATAGTTGGCATTATCCTTCGTAAATGCCAAGCTGCTCCTGAAACTTGCTGTCCAAAAAGAGAACGGTAGAAAGAGGAAAGTTTACTTGGGATAATACCTTTCGACGAGGTAACATAATCGTAAGCCATAACACTGCAGAGGAGGTCCATTTTATTTTATAACTCTTCCGTGTCTTTCTTTTTCTCTCCTCGTATAAATACTACTACTACTACTACTACTACTACTGCTACTACTATCGGTTTCGTGACTGTGAATATAAACACGCATAAACGTCGAATCTTTCAAAGCGTTGTCCTGAGTACAAAAAAAAAATCAGCTGGATTATACATTCGTTGGCATACCAAGTTATTTTTGAACTATGCAACCATTTTTTTTTATTTATTTATCCTTTTTTTTCTTCTATATAAAAAGAAGAAAAACAACAACAAGACAACATTTCATTTTTTATCAACATTTGTATATCACAGTTTGCGCGTCGTATAAAATATTATAGATTTTTATTTGTAATTTTGTTGTTTTTGTTCTTCATGAAAAATGTATAAATGTAAAACATATGTCTCTCTGTCTTTCTCTCTATGTCTCTCTCTCTCTCTCTCTATGTTTCTATCGTTCGTCACTCGTTCGTCCCTCGTTAATTTGTTCCCGTCTCTCAGGTTTTTTCGAGAGTCGCGACATTTCCATCTGGTTGCGAGCTCGATTACGAATCGCCGAGGCAGATGCGTCCTCTTGCACACAGATCCAGGAGAGAAGTAAAAAAGATGTCGCCTTTTTTAGACCGAGAAACTCCTCGGATTAGTAGTAGTAGTCGTCGTCGTTGTCGTCGTCGTCGTTGTAGTTGTAGTTGTAATTGTAGTAGTATTCCTCGCGTTATATTCGAATCACGTAGGCGCCGAGGCGACCACCTTTTTTACGTCGGACCCTTCTCTTAATTTCCTTGCGTAATAGTACGCGAGAGGTAAGTGCTATATGCTTTTTTTTTCTTTTTATTTTTTTCTCTTTTCAGATAAAGTACGAAGGAAGATAACAAAACGAAAGAAAGAAAGAAAGAAAGAGACGATTTTTACACGAACAAAATTACATTTCGGATCCATTTATAGTAACATTCAATGTATTATTTTTTTTAATTCATTATGATACATGTAATCCTCCTATAACACGGTATAACATAGGTTCTCTAGAAAATGTCGTGTTGTTTGAAAACATGTTATATGAAACCCATACTTCATTATTCATTTACATCATTATTTTCAAAAAAGCTATCTTTTAAATATGTTAAACAAAATCATGTTATTCAGTGCTGTAAAAATACAAAGTGTTGTACAAAGATTTTCGCAATTTATGAATCATATCATAACGAAAATCATTTTATAGAATTTAGGGGTAGGTTCTCGTTATTTATGAATCGTGTTATACCGAAACCTTCATTTTTTTTTTTATAGGAGGGTTACCTGTATTCTTATTTAAAATGAAAATAACGAGTCAAATTTGTTCTACCCTCTTTGGTCTAAAAGAACAAAAACGGTATCTTCTTAGGTACTCGTTAATATTTTTATTATTTACCCGTTAATGGTTCGTGCACCATAAAGAACATAAGACGTACCTTCTCTTACCCTTCCACAAAGGAAGATAAGAATTTAGTCAAGATGTTGGTGTGTTTGTATGTGTTCCATTCGTGCAAACGATCACGATGAATTTCAGCATCTCGTCGTCAAACTCCAGTCGTAAAGAGTGCCAGGAAGCTTCTATGTTATAAGAGAGAAAAAAAAGAAAAAAAAAGAAAGAAAGTGATAGAGAAAATGGTGAAGGGGACACTGGAGAAAGAGTGGTGGAATGGGAAAAAAGGAAAACGTAGTTAGGATAGCAGGTATCTTTGGAGTCCTTCCTACCGCCATAACACTCGCCTTCGATGGATAGCCATAAATCGCTGACCCTTTCTACCAAAATCGTTTTTCTCCTTCACTATACGTTTATCGGGACGATTTTTCCCGAGAAATTTCCGTGCTTTAAAATTCACTCTTCGTTTTTTTTCCCTTCTTCTTTTTCTTCTTTTATCCAAACCTCTCTTATATACCATCAAATATTACTATACAATATGTATGATTCGTGTGTATATATATGCATAGAAGAGGAAAAGGGAAGCCTTCTTCGGTGTTCGAGATGCGGCTAACTTTATCGATTATCGAATGACTTTGTTAAATTTAGAATGCTTACTTTACGATTATAATAGCTAACCCTTATCACGATACAATGTCAATGCCTGATTTATACAAATTCATCGAACTTTCAATTGATTCCTATTTTCCTTTTTTTTTTTTTCATATGAAAAATATGGAAATAATTTTGTGCAATAATTCGTTCAATGTCTCGTAAAATTTGTGATCTCTCATTTAATTTTTAGATAGCAGATCTGACATAATTATTTAACTCAATTTAAACTTCATGAAACAAAAAATGTAAAACTATGTAGAATTTTTAATGCAATTTTTCACGTCTACTCTAACTCAATCAATCTCTTTTCATCTATTTTATTTCTTTTCTTTTCTTTCTTTCTTTTCTTTCTTTCTTTCCCCTATGTTCTGTTCAGTAAGCAAGCAACAAATCGATATTCAACACAACCTATTTGAGAGTTTTCTACGCCCTTTCGTTTCTATTTTCAAGAGGAAAAACGCGCTTGACAGGATCGTGGTTCGACAAATCATACAATTCAGAATAGATTTTGTTCTTAGGAGCTTTTCTTTCGCAGAATACATTTTGTTGAATTTATGAGTTTTACTTTGCATCAAAGAGGAATTGACTATTACAAATGGTAGTATTAATATTATTCGTCCCTTTAAATTATACGCTTTTCTTATCTTCAATTTTTTTTTCGATATTATTTTCTCCTTTTTTAAATGTGCTCATAATTATAAAAGTGGGTTAAGTCATATATATAACAAGAGATATGTATATGACTTTCATATATCACTTTTATAATAATTCGTATAAATATCATTTACACTTTCCTATCTTTTTTTTTTCTTTTCATGTAAATGAAAAATTTGACTAGATTATAAATTCGAATAACGATTTGAAATGAACAAAGATGAAAACGTTACGTTTTCATTATCGTTCATATTCTGAAACATTTGTTCTCGTCAAGTGTCAAGATGTTTAGTATTCGTGAATAATCGAGATCGAGAATCATCGCGTTAGTTGCGGTAACTCCTTATCTGCTTCTCATTACTCCTACCGTTTCTGCGTACCACCAAAGGCGTGTCCTAAAAAAATAAACCCAGAGAGAGAGAGAGACAGAGAAAATACCTCGTTCCTTTGTCAGGGAAAATTTACGACGGGTTGGTTCTCTTATCGCTACGAGTTATTTACCCCTTAGCAAGAAATCTTCTTGTCGAACCCGAGAGATGCCACCGATGAGACCGTTCAGAAAAAAAAAAAAAAAAACACCTCTTCACGCAAATCTTATATTTTATACTAACTCTCTTTAATAATATTTTTGTGAGAGGACTATTTTTTTTTTTATGTCAGTATCTCTTCGAACAAAAGGGGTGATTTTATCGTTCCCTTTTAACTAAACGAACAAATGAGATTTGTTCGAGAAATATCTTATCATTATCTTTGATCGATAATAATTTTAACGAATTCATAAAATTTCGAATAATCACGAAAACATGTACACAACACGTGTTTAATGATTTAATTTAAGGTGTATTATAATTCAATAAAAAACAATATAATTTTCTTTTGAAAACATTTAAAGGGTGAAAGTTCGGTCGGTAAAACAGAACTTCTTACCTACCCCCTTCCAACCAAGCGTTTTACCCTACACGGAAGTGGAATACGTCTAATTCGAGATTCCCCGAACGATCTTCCAGGATGTATCTCCCAGAAAGATATTCCACCCTCTTTCACGAGGGGAAAAAAAAAAGAAGTAAGAAGATAATTTCCGAGGGATCGCACGCACGACCATTCACTCGTTTCTTTTTTTTTTTTCTTCTTCTTTTTATCGAGTTTATGTCGCTAGCTGCCATTTCCCTTTCTTCTCTTACAGGATAAAAAAAAAACTCTCTTCCGCGTTGCTCTTTTCCTTTTTCCTTTCCTTTTTCTTATCCCAACGTGACTACTACCAAGAACTACTAAAGGGATGCAATGAATATGAACTTCTCCTAGTGGAAGATTCTAACTTTCATTCGAGTTAAAATTCATACTGGATTTGTTTAAAATTATCTTTTGAAATTATTCTCTCATAAAGTTTTATTATTTTATATTTTAACCATGATTTTATACGAGTACGATAACTTTTGTGGTATATAACTTTGTGCGTATACCTTTCAAGTAATCTCATCTCTCGTGTAATATTCGATATCATTTCTTGTTCTTTTTTTTTTTTTTTTTTTTTATTCATTATTGTCTGAATGAATATTTATAAAACGTTGAAAGAGAAAAAGAGGGGAAAAAAATGTTTGTCAATCGATTAAAACAATGAGAGATGGGTCTTTGGAAGCATCGTTGAACTAATTTTCTGGTTGGAATTGATTGAATCAAGTATTTGTTCGGTTCATCATGAGAACTCGAGGAGTCTTATGTTCAGGAATATACTCTCTCTCTCTCTCTCTCTCTCTCTCTCTCTCTCTCTCTCTCTCTCTCTCTCTCTCTCTCTCTCTCTCCTATTTAATCCGCTTTTACGTTCACCATAAAGATGCATAAGTCGGCTTTACGATCGGTCCAATTCACTGAAGATATATATATATATATATATATATATATTATATAGATATATATATAGAGAGAGAGAATCCTAAATACAAGATAGCAAAAGACTCTCACTCTCCCCTTTACTCTCTTTTACTTTTCTCTCTCTCTCTCTCTCTCTCTCTCTTATTTTCACTTCCTTTTTCTTTTTCTGCTTTTTTTTTTTTTTTTTTTTAGAAGACGTCCATTCGCTTTTCCTTTCCATTACAACATTTATTTTCCAAGCAGCAAATTGGAAAAGACCTTTTTGATGACTATCCTTTTAAATACGATTTTATTTTAGATAATTTCATCGTCAAGATAAATACCATGTGAATGAACTGTTTCTGTTCATTGGAAATATTAATCTTTTAGGCATTACGCGTCACTATAGTGGCTTTCACGAATAAAATCTTTTAAAATGTATTATACCTAATTTTATAATTAATTATTAAACTTATAAGCACTGTACGTCACTATAGTGGCTTTCGCGAATAAGTTGAACCCTGCCACGTACAGAGAAACAACCCCGTGGATCATTCAGCCGTGCCTAAGAGGTTAAAATATACATTTTCTTAGTCGTTCAATACCAAGTGAACAATTTGAAGAATCTTTTACGGTAGAATGCATGGTTAATCGTTTCTCGCGTGATCGACAACTCTCACGATTGACGATGTTATGAACTGAAGTATATTCTTAATGGACTTCATATTCTTAATGTTTTTCAACTTCAAGTTTTGAACATGATAAATAGGAAAAGAGAAGAGAAAGGGATCATTGGTAACTTCTTAGAAGTTAAGAAACGAGAATAATAAGAAAAAGAAAGAGAAAGAGAGAGAAAGAAGAGAAGTTACTATACTCATTTGCATTCTCATTACCTATGCCCGTTCAGAGAATTTGATGAGATGCTATGATTTATGAAAAGTTAGCAGTCAGGTAGAAAGTAATAACTTTTTAATGGATGCCTACCGTGCTGACTGACATTATTAGTCGGTAAACTATGCAACGCATATTATACTATCTTCCTTTTTTGATTTTTAGATTATTCTTTTTTGTTTTGGTTGAACACTCATGAACGTTCATCATTTTTTAGGAAATGGTATACTTGCGAAGTAAATGGAGTTTTATTATGAAAATTTATACTCCCAAGAGAACTCGTGTTAATCCGAACCTAAAAACAAACGAACAAAAAAAGTATAAATTATAAATCAAATTAATTGATACATAATTTGTTCCATTATCGCAACGTAATCGTCTCAATTATCGTCCATATACACAATAGTTTGCTCGAAGAAAGAGAAATCTGATTATGGAAGAAAAGGGAGACGAAGAAAAAAGCAACGTGCGCAAGTTTTTATGGCACACCCCCAAATCTCGTACGACGCAGAAGCAAAAACATTTGAGTCCTTCTGTTACATGCGAAACACGTGTTTCCTTCGCGAATCGTTTTTTGCTCATTGGTTTCTTGGTGATGGTGGTACGGATCTCGGTTTTATATCAGTGACCCTCGTTGCATTCAACGCTAACCCACATCAGATCTTGATCTCTTATTTAAAAACACATACAACGGCTAGTCAAATGAATTATTATACTTTTTATCGAATTTTCCAACGTTTTTTCTTCACGATAAAGAAAAGATAAGTAAATAAAAGAAGAAGAGAGAGAGAGAGAGAGAGAGGTATTGGCCTACTTGCTCACACGAGGTATCCGTTCCACCGTTTCACCCTTTTCACCTCGGTAGGTTAATACAGTGGGGTGAACTGGTCGCACCCTCCTTTATGGTATAGCAATCGAAGGGTGGAACCCACGCACGCGTTGCCACTGTTCTCGTTAAGAGCATGCGCATATTATCCCCACGATGCTCGTATACGTAAACGCATTGAAACGACGACAAAGACGACCATGCTACTACCCTTTACACGCATGTCCCTATGTTATATGTGGTTACATATATGTATATATGTATATTTAAATGGGACGTGTGTGTAATCACCACATGAACATAGTAGATACTTCGCGTATCAGCACGTTAATACAACCACAAAATTGATGTACCTTCGGTCAAACAATTCTACCCAATATAATCGAGCTTTTCCTTTATTCTTCCATGTTACTCCGAATTTTATTGTATCTCGTATAAATGGAAAGCATATGTGTTATTCTTTCCCAATGTAGATTAATGTTGAATAGAATTAAATCGTTAATTAAATTAACACGTTTTATTATATATTGTAAATATTCTCATACATTATTATCCATCAATGGAATTTATTATTAACGAGTCAATCGAGTATAAAAAATAAAATTACGAATATTATTCTTAAAAAAATAATAAAATACGTGATATTCGAAACGCATCAGAGATGTATTTCATACTTTGGCAGTTTTTCATTTGGCATTCTATGAAATTCCTAGAAAATGTGTGAAATATAAATTTACATAATTTGTCTGTACATTCTGTAGAATGCCGAATTTCGAATTTTACCAAAAACATACTATATCATTTTCAATCGTAGACAGTGTATATTATTATCTCTTTGATTATATAACATAAGAAAGTATAACCAAAAAAAAAAAAAAAAAAAAAACCCACCGTTTATTCCGGTCTCGCACACATTATCGATTTCAAGGAAAAAATGATTCTCGTTTTGGGGTTTGAATGTCCGTTGTTAAATGAATATTATAGTCGTGGTGAATATTCGAGGTCGATTCATACTTCAAGTTTATTACCATCCGAACGACGTGGCGAGTGTGTTAAGCATCGGTTCTCTGAAAATAATTTAATTCAAGCGTGGCTTATAGAGCTAAAGCTCCACCTCCACCTCCTCCTTCTTCTCCTTCGTATGGTGTATCGTGCGTGTGCATTTATTTGCACTCGTAAAACGTCGTATTCGTCGTCGACTCGTCGGCAGCAGGACGATGAAGAAGTGCACGCGTGCTCGCGCGCGGGCGCACACACCATGTTTTGGCTACGTGTAACTTCTTCGTAGTGTCGTCGTCGTCGTCGTCGTCGTGTCATGCTGGAAAGAAAAAAGACGACGAAGGTCGAGAGACAAGCAATTTAATTTACGTTCTAACGTGTCTATGTACTTCGCATACAAGGTGTCTCGTCTAGTATCTCCTTCTCGCCTAAATTTCATTCATATATTTGTATGTATCTGATTTGTGTTATTTCAAAGGGATGGTGGGTAGAATAATGTTTTTTTTGTCGGTCAATGGTACCCATAAATATTGAAAGTGATCTAATTGTGTTATCTCATAACACTTGTTTCGAGAGATTTAAAATTACATTTGAACACTAAATGAATTCCATATAATGTTGAAATAATAATAAAATAATGTTGTGTGAAATAATTGATAAAATCCTTTTTTTTTTTAATTTTAACTTAGGTTAGAACACTTTCATAATTATGGATACAATTATAAGTAGAATAATAAAATTCAAGATTTACAATCAAACGATGGTAATTGTTCCGAACTTATATAAAATATAAGGGTTAACCTAAGGTTCACGTGCATTTTTAAATATTTCACTTGCATACTAAGTAATTTTTTATTGACTATCAAAAAAACATTGCACTATTTGAAACGATACGAGATAAAAGCACGAACTTTTGATTCACCCTAAAGTGTAATAATACATTCTCGCGATTTTTTGGTTAAAACAAACGGATTCTCGACCATTAATGGTCCGTTCGTAATAGAAATTCACGAAACTTCCTGCGTACGAGTCGCTTATCTCGAGATAAACATTCACGACGCAGCACTTTTTAATGCTCGTTATTCCTCGGAAACTCTATCTCTCTTTCTTTTTCTTTCTTTATTTCTTTCTTTCATTCTTTCTCTTTTGCTCGGTCGATGCACCGAGAAAAAGACGCGTACAGCTGAATCCGCAAGAAAAAAAAAAAAGAAAAAAAAAGATGTGTCGTCGACGCGACGAAGGTTACTAATCTGTAAACAATGCGATCTTTTGTCGGAAGAACAATCGTGGCTTGCGATGATCACAAGGAAAAAGAAGAAAGAAAAAGAAGAAAGAAAAAGGAAAGAGGTCAAAGTGTAAAACGCGTACGAAGTATCATATAAATATGCACCGACAATAAAAATAAAATTTCTTGCAATTAACATGACCGAATTTTTTTTTACCATTGGTCAGATATTCTTTATCTTTTATTTTTTTTGTTATTTTACTTTAAATAATAACATTGATATGTACATTTGAATAATTGCTTATCATTTGCATCTACTTTAAAGTATGCCGATAATTTCTTTTAATTTTCTATAAAAATCTTTATTTATTATTTTCTTTTTTATTAATATTATTATTATTATTATTATTATTATTATTATTATTATTATTATTATTATTTGTCATTTTACTCAATCTCTTTTGTAAAATTTTCGTATTAAATGATTTTTCCCGTAAATAAAGAAATATTAAATATTGAAATAAAGGTCGTATTAATTAATTAATTCTTTGAGAAAGCGTCACGTGTTCTATTATCTAATATCAATGCGGTCTACGTGAGATTTATCGTGAAATTGAGGATATCGTCGATAACGCTTAACGAACTCCGACATCGAAGTTAACAAGAGAGAGAGAGAGAGAGAGAGAGAGAGAGAGAGAGTCGAGGAGAAATTAGCAGCGGTTGTTGGCTAACAAGAAGGATCGATACAATGGCCAATGGAAGAGCGCAGAGACATTGTACTCAAGCTATGTGTACATACGTATTCTATCTATATATATATAAATATATATTATATATATATAGTATTTGTCATGCTGGTGTGGACAATGGTAAAATCGATAAAGCTACATATAGATCTTCGATACATCGATAAACTTTTACAGAAATTGAATTACATTTCATCGTTAACATTGTAACTTTGAATAAAAATGGTGTCAATGTACAATTTAACAATTTTAACATATAATTCTTGAATACAAAATTAATCCCAATAAAAGAGAGAGATAGAGAGACAACTCAAGTGATAGCACAAAAATTCTTGACTATGTAATTTCATTATTTTACTCGTTATAAAAAATTAGTTTTTTTTTTTTTTTTTTTTTTTTTTTTTTTTTCATAAAAAATTCAACAATCCAGACGATGAATAATGCAAAAATAATGTTGAAACTTTCTAAGGAAGAGATTACTTTGAATAGGAAAATAGTATTTTAATTTTATTTAGTTCTTTTTTTTTTTCTTTTCTTCTCTTTTCTTTTCTTTTCTTTTCTTCTCGGAGATGTGCTCCGAACAACCTCTATCATCAACCCCCTTAAAAACGTGGGTTAGAAGATACTTCTTGGTGCGGTTGGGTGTAATAATTTTATGTAAGCAGGAAGAGCATCGACGCGAGTAACTTAGACGACGCTTTTCTCCCTCGAGAATGGACGTCGTCGTCGTCGTCGTCGTCGTCGTCGTCGTCCTTTTAGTTCTCTTCATCCTCTTCGTCCTGGTCGTCATTGTCCTCTCGTACAACCACCCTTCATCGCCACCCAACACCCCCCACCCACGCCCTCTCCATCAGCTCTGTTCAACTTGGCTGCGCTTCGTCGGTTGGAAAATTTGAGATTCGTATTCCGCTTTGCCGGATCGTCGACGAGTAAAACTACTTTGTTATCTTGTTCATTAAACTCTCTCTCTCTCTCTCTCTCTCTCTCTCACTCTCTCTTACACTTATTTTATTTTGTTATCAGTTTTAAACTCGACTTGTTCTTAACAATTGGCTAAACTAAAAATAGAATATACACGTGAAGTAAAAACGTTTTCTAAGCGTCATCTTTCAAAGTTCACACTCCGTTTATTTAATGAATAATAAAAAAACTGAGAATGAGAGGAAAAGATGAATTGAAAGATAATGTAAAAGGTAAAAGTTAATTAAACGTTATGCAGATATGCATATATATAATCATACATCATACTCATATTATTAAAATGAAATTCCGTCACGCACATAAAGAGAGAACGTTAACTTTCTAATATAGTGACTGATATAATAAATAAGTTACAGTAGTTTTACCACGAAGATAAGTACATATATACGAAAATTCAAATAGTTAAGTTAGGATAGTCAAAGGTATTGAAGGTAGTGGTTTTGGTAGAAGGGTTCGGATGAGGGGGTGGGAGGAAAGGTATATTTTTCCTTGTATACGACTGTCATATCCTCCCTCGAGAATGAACGAAGTGTTTTGACGTGTTGTTGTCAAAAAAGGGGGGGGGGGGTCTGCTACTGCTGCTGCTGCTGCTGCTGCGAACGACGAGAAGCCTAAGCTTAGAGGTTAGGCTTTGCGGCTAAAGCTATGCCATTACGCGTTCTCTTCACGCAGATTAGTCGACACAAATCTCGAGCACCCAAGGGAACTACCGTGCTTAAAGTTACGTTTCTCCGCTGTTCATCTTACAGAGGTTCTCATACCTTTTCGTCACCTTTCCCCATTCTCTAACCTTTTATCGATCCAACTAAATTGTATTTTTGTAATCTTACACCCTTTTATGCTTGTCATTCATTTTTTTATTTAATAAATATGTTTTTATAATTGTTTTGTTCTTCTTCTTTGTTACAGCTGTCACAGGCACGATTAGAAGAACGGACAACGCAACAACAATCGTTTCGGTTAGTAAACAAAATACGTTTTTTCTTTTCTTTTTATTTAACTCCCAGATATTACTGCACAATTTGTCTCGTAAGATATTTGGCAAGTTGTTTTAACCCATTCGAGACCACGACTTTTTTCTAACACATACATGATATGCTAGTGGGGTCTCGAATGGGTTAATTGAATTAAGGAAAGGAAGCACGCGTGGGTGTTATTCCCAGTTGAATAACTTTTCTTTCTTTTAAAAAAAAAAAATTTGTTTTTTTTTTTCCAAAAAATAGTTGCCTATGATATCTCTCTTCTAACGTTTAAAAGTATATCACATATTATTATCGATACGTGTTTTGTGTGCCCCTGGAGGAAAGCTTTCGAGACGACATTGTTTTCTTATCGTCTGAGTTTTTTTTACGCGTGTATCGGAGTAACAAAGAGACGAAGGGAGGAGGAAGAAGAGGGAGAAAAAAAATGTAAGAAAGAAAGAAAGAAAGAAAGAAAGAAGAAAAAAGGCGTCGAGTAGACGACGACGGGCTCTCGTCGACGTATTTTTCTCGAGCAAACACACATCTTCTTCGCCTTAAGCTCGCGCACACAAAAAAAAAAAAAGAAAAAAAAAAAAGAATGAAAGAGAAGGAGGATGAAGAAGAAGAGGAAGAAGAAGAAGAGGCGTGGGATGGATGAAAGGCAAAGAGCGTATAATCGATTTATGATAGTCGAGCCTTCGTGAATCGAGACGCGACATCGAGCTTGCACTTTTCTTTTAAGCCAAAGTCTAAACTCGAGAGTCCCATCTTCCCCTCCCTCTTCTCGTCCTCCTCCACCTCGTCCCCATCCCCGTCCCATTCTTATCTCACGGCGGACAACGTTCTGGATTTCACGATCGTGCCGATAAATCTTTCCACCCAAGTCTTTGTCTTTGTCTTAGGTTAGTCTTCCCACTTTGTCTTTTACCACCTTCCACGTGATTTTCACCTGACTATCAGCGCATCCATCTTTCTCTACCTTTTTTTCTTCTTTTTTCTTTTTTTGACATAAGAATTTATCAATTTCAAGCCTTTGCTAAACTAGTATACTATTTCTTTTTGTTTCTCCGATAAAAATTTCATTTACAAATAAGAATACAAGTTATTTGGTTAAGGTGGAGGGGGGCACCACTAGTGTGACCGCTTGAAAAAAAAAAGATGATTTTTTAATTTGTTAATTTTTAAAATTCTTTAACTTTAACAATTTACTTTAATAATTAATAATACAATTAGAGGTATGATATATTTTAAAAGATGTCATTCGCGAAAGTCACTATAATGGCGCATGCGTAATGTCTAAGAGGTTAAAATAATTGGTTATACGATATAGTTAAGTAGTAACCGAGCAATACTGGTCAGACGTATCTCTCTAGAAATAAGATACGATTAATTTATACGATACATTATACGTAACCAAAGACTAAAACTAGGATCTACCATCCTAATTATAACTACTCCGTTTAGCATGACATTTCGATAGGAAAAGCCTATCTTCTCTCTCTCTTTCTTTCTCTCTCTTTCTCTTTAAGTCTAGGTCCTCGTAATTTTGTCTCGAGTTTTCATCAAACCAGGGTTCTCTCACAAATTAGGAACCGGATCCCTACTAAAGACGCTTTTTGCTTGAAAAGCTAGAACGTGCCGATGAGACTTGAGAGGTCGGAAGAGAAGACACGCTGAGTGAGAAACTACCTTTATTTCAATCTCTCTCTCTCTCTCTCGTGCACATTCAAGAGAGAGAGAGAGAGAGAATGTCGTTGTCAAGCAACGATTTCTTTGACCGCGATCTTACCCGCAGAAATCTTAATGACTACCAAACCAAAGAAAAAGGTCCCTTGCTTGCACTGAACGAGAAAGAGAAAAGCTGGACTACGATATCTCGTATATCCTCGGGAAACACATTATCCACGCGTGCTACGTTACGTTAATACCTCGATAATTCATTCTAAATCCAGCAGATGAAGTGGCCGGTTCTCTCTTCTTATGCCTGCCCGTAAAGCATTCTGAGAAACGACCAGCCAATGCGATGCCGGCACGGGGACGGTCACTTTGATGCTACCTACTGCATTCGTTGCACTTCTCTCCACAAGGAAGTGCATTCTTTTTATTATTTATTCATCTCTCTCTCTTTCTTTCTCTCTTTCTTTAATATTTCATTCATCAATAATTATTATTATCAAATATTTTCATTCCATTTCTTTCTTTCTTTCTTTTTCTCTTTCCTTCTTTTCTCATCTCTGGTATTCTCTTGGATAATCATTTTCATAATTCGTATTATTTATTTTCCATCTCTCTCTCTCTTTCTCTCTTTCTCTCGTTTTCATTTCGAGAAATAAAATTAAACATTCCATCGTCATCCTATTTTATCGCTTCCTTTCTATTACATTTCATTCTTTTAAATATACTCGAATAATTTGTTCATAATTTATTTCTATATATTTCTTTATTTAAATTATTTTCATTTAATACAAATTGTGTGTTGCAATTGGAAGATAATTGCAATTAGTACGAGATACTGTTCTCTGGTCTCTCTTCATTCATCTTCTTCTTTCCCCAAGACGCACGATGTCTCTTGGTACTTTTGTTGATCCCTTTTTCTATCGCACTATTTAGTTTGTTACTCGACTGCACGCTCGAGAGAAGAAGAAGTCTCTCTCTTTCTTTCTCTTATGATGAAACAGAGGACACGCGACGAACGCACACGACGCGTGGCACGCGTCGTTGCTTTTCTTCCTCGTTTCTTCCTCTCGGTGTAACTACTTACCTTTTTGTTTGTTTTCACGTTGCTTTATTTCCTACCAACTTGTACACCCACGCTTTTCTCTCTCCTGGAAGATACACAACACATACACACACACACATTACAAAGAACTCATTCAAGTACCGTGAGTAGCTCTCTCTCTCTCTCTCTCTCTCTCTCTCTCTATCCTTTTCTTTACGACCCCAATTTCAAAAGTAATTTATTTTTTTTTTCTATTTTATATTTTTTCTCCGCAATTTTTCAATCCATAAACTAGAATAACGAATTCTACCGAATAATCGAGGAAAATTTCATTTCGTTAATTCCGAAACGTGTATGATTTGTTTTTTTTTTTATTTTTATTATTATTATTCAAACGTTAATCGAATTAAATACCCTCAACGTTTTGTCGAGAAATGAAAATCCCGATGAAATTGCTAGTTGGTGAAATGAACAATCCAACTTTGTTAATATCGTTGCGTATAATTATAATTCTCTGTTATTGCGCGAAAATAAATTGCATTTATATTAATGATGTACAAAGTTATACAAATTTTATCATTATTAATTAATTAAGAATTATTTCTTGATATTATTCTTCGTTATGTATGAGAAAAGCTAAGTAATATTTTATAACTAAACTTAAGATATAATTTGCATGAGAGAATGAGAAGGAAAGATTTTTCTTTAGACAGTCTTTGACTACGGCACATGTTAGATTTATGTAGCGAAACGGATCGTACAACACGCTTTAAACATGAGATGTACTCTGTTCGTATATGTGTGTGTATCTTGTTCTCAACTAAATCTTAAACTTCAAGAACGAAATTAGCTATTTTTCTTTCTTACTGTTTTTTTTTTTTTTTTTTTTTTTTTAACAATTTTTTAAACAATCTTTTTCTTTCTCTCTTTGTCGACTCTTATCTCGCAACAAGTTACTCTATTTTCTAAAAACAAGTGGACACATTGTTAAAGTTCCTTTAAAAGACGACGAATAAATAAACGGAAGTAAAAGTCATCACCCACTATGGAAAATTTTCCACTTCTTGGAAAAAAAAATGTTTCTATAGAATTGAGCGTACGTGTTTAGTTCGACAAACATATCCGGACAAATGACCCAATTATTATATACTTCCGACTATTTTTGGCTGTGGTTCATAGAAATCGCGAAAATCGTTTGCTACGATCGCGCCTACTAAATTCGTTCTATCCGGTGAAAATCGTTTTAGAAGTAGGTCACTGGCTAGAACTCGATCGCAAACCCGCAGGATGTGCCAGGTGTGAAAGGGAAGAAAATTGAAGCTTTCAACGAACCAATAAACTACCTTTGCGAACCTTTCCTTACATTTTTCTATAACTTTATTCTCTCTTTTTTTTCCACTCAACTTGGAGTATATATATATATATATATATTTTTTTTTCTTCAACTTTATATCAGAAAGAAGTACGAGAAGTAATAAAAAAAATTAATAAAATCTTGGAAATTTAAAACGAAATATATATATATAGAATATATAGGAATAATTTTGAAAGAGATATTAGAATCGTAATAAGAAACAATTGAGAATAGTCTTTCGTAAAAGATAAATAATAATAAATAAATTTGTAAAAGAACATTTAAAAACAAAATATATATTAATATATAATAAATAAGATAATAATTTTGAGAGAGAGATATTAGAATCGTAATAAGAAACATTTGAGAAAGGTCTTTCGTAAAAGATGAATTATATATGACTAGGAGGTTTAAATAGATTTTAACCAAAGGGGCATAGCAAAGCAATGTGTGGGGTCCTGTTTAAAAGGTTTAACTCAAAGGAAAACCATTCTCTATATCTCTTTGCCGATTTCTGTCAAACGTATGTGTGCATACGTGCGTGTATAGTCGTCGTATAACACGGAAAGCTCGTTTTCTCGATTTTCCTAGGTTGACTTTCTAGTTTCTCTAGAAGCTCATCGTTATCGTCTCTCTTCTCAATTCTAACAACACTCAACGACATTCGTGAAAGGGAATGAAGATCGACGAGTTAATGTCGTGCTTTGACCATTCTTCCTCACTATACCAATTACCAACGTCTCAAATTTTTATATTTTTTTTCTTTTTCAACGTTTCTTTCAAGAACAGTAATCTGTTATTTTAAACAAACAAAAAAAAAGGAATAATCGTTAACGATTTTAGAATAATATTCATTAAATTATGGAAAATATCGTAAATATCGGCAATAGTAAGGAAACCTAACAAATTATCCGCATGCACACACATACACACAAATACGAGTTTGAAGAGATAGAAGAAAAATACGAAGATTCCCATCATCTGGCTGACGGCTCCCATGAGAGTAATTCTACGATAGAATGTCCTTACCATATCGTAGGTCCTGTGCGTGCACTGATACATTGAATCGCAGTGGTTCTCATAACGATTTTTAAAAAGACAATCAAAATTTTCCAACTAAAATAACACCACAAACGTTTATATCTCCGATGATTTTTTATTTTGATTTTAAATTATTCAAACTCTAATTTTTTTTTCGTTTAAAAACAAAATTATTTTTATATTAAAATTAACATTCATATGAATGAAAGCAACAATATACTTTTTACAAAAATATTTATTTATTTATTTATTTTCAATTTGTAAATGTACATTTTATGAACGCAAATGGTCCTTACGCAAAATTTTGTAACATTACGGAGATTTTAAAAAATATTTTTATAATAAATGTACATAAATTATTACGTACATTTTGATTTTGACTTTGATTTGGATGCTGTTGATTTTGATTTTGACTTTGATTATGATTTTGATCGTTACAGCTCATCATTTTTTAACTTCACAGCTTTTATCCATCGAGTAATAATAATAATAGTAGTAGTGGTTCTCTTAACTCGTTATTAGTTTACACCTGCGATAGAAGTTTAGCCTAGTTAGGAAATGAAATTAAAAGCGATAAACCGATATTGACGAGCTTCCGATACCCTCGCTTAGGAGAAAACTTTTCCTTCACTGGCTTTAATACACTGCATACTATTTATTTATCCTATCGTCATAATTAAGCTTGAAATACTTTCAATTTTTATTCGTGTTTTTATTAAAAAGTTTCTCTCTCTCTCTCTCTCTCTCTCTCTCTCCTCTCTCTCCTCTCTCTCGTATAATTATACTTTATTTATTATAATAATAAAAATATAATAAAAGAACAATTTTTTTAATGATGTTAATATATAAATTAAAAAGATAAATTTAGATTTAAAGGAAAAAAAAATGTGCAACATATTTGGGGAAAAAAGAAGACGAGAAAGGTGGGACGCCTACTGAAGGAAAAATTGATTTTCGCGGAGGTGGAAAATAAGAGGAAAAGAGAGGAAACTCTTTCTCTCTCTCTCTCTCTCTCTCGGTTCTCTTTTCGTAGTAGTTGCCAAACGATATGCGAATTCCGCATTCGTCGCAGTGTCGGCAGCTGCAGTTGGAACGACCGATTGGTTAGACCAACCGTATCCGGGTCGTAATGAAAACTACTATAATTTTTCCAATTTTGTTTCGTTTATCATTAAACCCGATTATTTTTTTTTTTACACTACACTACACATTTAGAAATAATTACTTTTATTTGAACAATCACAATTTACGATGGAAATATTATTTGATTTTAAATTGTTTAGAAAATTAATTGTGTTGAATGATTGGAACGATTTGATAATGAACGATTATAAGAAATAATTGGGTTAAGATTATTTAAGAAATTTTGTCTAACCCAAAGGTGTATCGAATCTAATACGTTTTCTAATTCTTCACGTTCGAATGCGTAGAAATAAGAAAAAGTGCCAATTCGACTTGGCACAGTATCCTCCCAAAAGATTATCTTTAAACCAAACGGCAGTTTACTTATTACACTAGAAATTCTAACGAAAATGCAAATTAATCGCAAAAAAGATGAATTTACAAGAGTACCTACCGACATTTTATAGTTAAGATAGATTTCTAAATATAACAGATTTTGGCTCGAAAGGAAAACGAATTTAAATCATCGTGGATATTCTCCAAACGAGAGACTATCATCTCGAAAAAAAAAAAAAAAAAAAAAAAAAACAAACAAAAAATAATCAAAATGTTTCCTTTTTCCATGGGTCCCCGGAGAAATATAAATCGGTTAAATTATGGTGATTCTCGTTGAACAGGGGAAGAGACAAAGTTTCGTTTCTTTTCTTTTCTTTTTTTTTTAAATAGCATTGAAATGAATCTTCTCGGCTTATAGGAAACTTTTCTACGGTTACGTTTTCAACGTAATCGCTAGGATTTGTCGCCAAAGCGATATGCAAATCGATTGATCGAATGTATGCGTGCGTACGTACGATAACAAGAAAAGATCCTTTATTTTCTTTTCCCTTTTCTTCTCTTTCTTTCCTTCTATTTATCCTTCTGCGGAAGGAACATGAAATAGGATAAATATAAAATTGTATGGGTTCTTAAAAAATAAAAATAAAAAAAGGGAAAAAATCATTTAATTCTAGGAAAAACATTACTATCTTCATACCACCTCTACTTCTGAAAGTATCGAATTTCGATATTCGGTGACGTCGGTTCTTTGGTCGGTTCGACGTCGGTTCTTTGGTTGGTTTTGCAGATGCATTAAAAGCGAGCAGGTGGTTTTAACAACGTCAGTCTGCAACCCTCTCTCTCTCTACTACTACATTCTCATTTTTCCCCCTTGTACTCTTTGGAAGTAGTGCGCAGAGCACCCTCTTTTACACATCCTGACTGAACTCACCAACAGAAAACTAGCCTGACCTCTCGAGAACTTAACGTACTTTCTACGAATATCGCCTACGCGTAATAACACACTGGAAGGAAGAACTTGCCAAAGTATCGGCTTTCGATTACAAACCGACCAGAAGAAGAAGAAGTAGAATAAGAAGAAGAAGGGAAAAAGGAAGGGCTTGATGGCACTCTGAGTGTTGCTACTGCTCGTTAAGTTAACCCAATGTTGTTACAATCTACGAAAGAATAAGAGAAAGAAAAAGGGAAATGAAGCTAAAATATAAGGGATGGACGAAAACAACCTCTTTTCAAACACGCAAACCAGACTAGACTAGTATTTTATTTTTTTTTGGTTTATCTACCTTTTATTTCAACCCCTCGGGCTTGTGTCCATCAATAAAATTTGCATTTAAAATGATATAGAAGTAAACGCGCGTATTCTACTAAAATTCAACAATACTCAACATTATTATTATTATTATTATTATTATTATTTTAATTTGAACAATAGGAATATAAAGTACTCCAAATTTTTCATATACGCAATTTTCAATGAAAATTATTTCTACGAAAAGTTAATCGCATTTAGGTGATATTGTGGATATTATTTATTATCGGTTTTATCCTCCTACACCTGACTGCACGTCAAAGTGTATGCTAAAAATAACGCTTCAACGTATTCCCGATATTATCAGCATTTCAGATGGACAGATTTTCTATGAAAGAAAGTCAAAAATAAATTCTACTAGCGAACAATTTTTTCACATTTTTACATTTATACTTTCCGTAACGGATGGATGATATCGAACGTAAAAAATATTGACTTTTATAAATCTCGGATTATTTTTATCTCTCTCTCTCTCTCTCTCTCTCTCTCTCTCTCTTCTTGTATTTATCCTTAACATTATTCTCGCACGTTAGCCAAGCACAATTTATGCTACTCTTTCCGATAATCTTACGAAATATTTCCGCATTCTTCTTCGAGTATCTTCCCTTATGTTATAGAATCGTTAAACGAATCTTCTAACGAGATTTTTGCATTCTCCTCCCTCTTCCCTTCTCCTCTTCCTCTTTCTCTTCCTATAAATCATCGGCCATTTCCATAATCTCGAGCTCGACGCAAATTTTCATTCGTTGATTTACGTCCGTTGGAATTATTTTCCATTAATTTGTATTGATATCAAATATAATACGCGATGTATATACGAAATATTTGATAGACCGTAAAAGAAGATAAATACAATTTAATTTCAACTTAACGATAAAAAAAAACAAATATTAATACTAGATTTACGAATTGAGCCAATTTGACTCATTTAAAATTTACAATTTTCGAAAGATGACACTGTATTACAATTCAATTATTTTGATATATTCGTGTCATGTTTTTTTTTTTTCAGATTTACATATGACAAAACTACTCTAACTTTTTATATTTTTTCGTGTATTATTATTTCATGTATTACATTGTAATTGTGGTATTATTTGGTGTGTTGTTATAATTTACTAAATAATTTACAATTATATTAAATTAACATTCCATAACAAAGCCACAGCAATGCATGACCGCGAGCATCCTAATATATTATATATACAACTTAAATATTATTTTATAATAATGATATATGCCTAATAAAATATACGTAAATATTAATTCCTCCTCTCTACTCAAGCCTTCGTTCAAAAAATATTTATAAGTCATTGAAAAATTAATATACAAAATATCCGTAAAATCTAGTATTAATAATAGATAAATCTAACTGAATACGATACTATATGTATAAGCGTATTGCGAAATTAATCGGATTATGATAGAAAAAGTAATAATAATTGAAATATACAATCTGGATCAGTATCATCGCGATGGATTGAATAAATAACAAAAAAATCCATGTGCAATCGAAATACATCTCTCTATCTCTCAGTGAGCAAACACAAAAATGCGTGAAAAAGATGAAAAAACGAAATACAAAAAAAGGGAGAGAGGAAAAAATGGAAATGGAGAACGAGTTGAATGGAAATCGAGTGCATTATTTATTCACACCAAACGTGAGACTGGTTCGTTCCCATCACGACGCTTTTACTTAATTAACCGGCACCAGGTGTTAGTAACAATCGCTACCTCTACTTTGCAATTTTTCTCTCTCCCTCTCTCTCTCTCTCTCTTTTATCTATCCTTCTTTATTTCTTTTCTCTTCGTTTTTCCATTTCAACGTTTCAGAAGACTGCCCCTTTCTTCCCTTTCCCCGAGTTCTCGTTCATTTTTGCTTTCTAGTATGGAACTAGTACCATCAACTACTATTTCTAGTACACTTACTACTACTACATCTATGGTCTATACATTTTTGTTCTTATAGATGGTAACAAGTAAGCGAGTGTGCCTATGAATGAAACTCGCGAGTAGTTACGCTTTCGGTACTCCTCCTCCTCGTCCTCCTCTACCACCACCACTCCCACTCCCCACCCCCTTCTCTTCCATATGCCTCGGAGTCATTCTAAATGAGAGCAAACGCAAGAACGTATACACGTATGAACCGCGAAAAGGAGGCAAACACTACGAACTACTGTGATGATGGTTTCCTTCTTCGCGTGAAAAGAACACGGCTGCTTGCTGGCTTGGATGAAGACTCTCGTACGTATAGGGTTGTGTTCATCTTACACATCTTTTTTTTTTTTACGTGTGTGTGTTTTTTTTTGTACACATATGTGGGAACGATAGAGGGAGAATAGAAAAAAGGTGCTTTGAAGCGTGCAAAGGTAAAGAAGAAGAAGAAGAAGAAGAAGAAGATGGTGGGGAGGTATAGGAAGGATAGAGATAAACGTAACCACCATCTCTCGTGCTAATCGAAAATTCAATCCGTCTTACTTTGCTTCAGGCAAAGGAACTTTACTATCTGCTTTTTGCTTTTTTTTTTTTCTTTTTTTTTTTTTCGAGTAGTATTTCAACCAAGAGACCCCAAATTTAGATTTACACGTGAAAAACTTCACTCTTTTTTTTATTTTTTTTTTTCAAAATTTTACTTTTCAATTTTGGATAGGATACGTGTCCGTGTTTCTAAAAAAAAAAAAATACAATCAAATTTTTATGAAGGCTAGAAGAAGTCTTAGCCATACGGACAAAATTTTGCAAAAGTGTAATAAAAAATTGGAATAGAAGTCATCATCGGGATACAATTATTTCTTCGATTCGATCGATTTTATGATAAGCTTGGATATAAAATTCTTCTTCTTCTTCTTCTTCTTGCAAGAGAATGAAAACGTTTGTTTTTTTAAATATCTCCATTTAAATTTCTACAAGGGTAATATCGAATAAATTTCCTATCAAGTATTTCATTTCTTTTGAGAAATAAATTCGCGTACGAGATCGATACGGATTGAAAATGAAAGAGAAAGATAAAAAGAAAGAGAAAAGGAAATAAAAGAAAGAAAACAAGAAAATGGTCTTTGTAAAAGGATCGTTTGAATAGACTGGACATTCTAAGGACATCTCTTAAGGTACGTTTCGTTGATAAAAGGAAATTAGCATTTTAATAGTCCCATTGGCGTAGGAGGGGGGGGGTAGTAGTTGGGTGTCGAGTATTATTATCGAATCCACTTAATAAACACAATCTGTAAAAGCCTGCATTCACATTATTCTTTTTTTCTCTTTTATTTTCCTAGGTTTTAGTTCGATATTATTCCAGTGCTAACGAGTCTTCAACCCCCCACCCACCCCACCCCACCCCCATAAAAATTCATATCTTCGTTCGTCGTTAAGTTTCGCCGTGCGCGAAAAACGTATTTAAACGTTTTGCGCACGATGTTTTTTTACGATTCTTATAATCCCTTTTTCAAATTGGGTCTACGGATTTTCTATTGGCCTTTTTCATTTTCTTCTTACTTTTCATGGTCCAATAAAAGAAAATTTCTCACTGACGCGATTACATGAGAACCCCCATTCCACCTACAAGGTGTAAAACAAAAAACTATGTTCCATGGAACAATAAAATGTCCTACACAAAAGAAGAGACCATTGTTCGTTCGTCGAAAAATGTGATTTATTATGTCGTGGATGAGAGTTTATAAGTTCATAATCATTAAATTTCTGCAGTAATACATTTGACGCATGCGGCTACTTGAACGGGTGCAAGAGACATGCGCATTACCTTACCAACCTTCCACTTTGGCAAATAAAAAATTCCGCGGATGAACGGCTTACGAAATGTAGGTCAATAGGTTGGTCAACAATCCTGAGGCAACAAAAGTATCTTTGCACTGTTAACATTCGCATCAACTTTTGACAATTCCAAAATTTCATAAAACTCTCGATAAAACAAGTTTACATCTATTTTTTTTTATTTATTTTTTTTATCGACTTTTTAAATTATTGACACTAGTATCATATATAAAATTTATATTTTATTTTACGTCACAATATCGTAAACGATCAAATATGTTTATTTACGTAAAGTATTTGAATAATTTTCTCTCTCTCTCTCTCTCTCTCTCTCTCTCTCTCTCTCTTTGTTTTATTTTGTTTTTATTTTACAAACTTTTTGAGCTTTTTATTCGGATAAGTCGAAAAATCATTATTGAGAATAATCAATATTATTGAACAACAAAAATTATTTTCACGATATTAAGCAACTACACAGAATCCAAATACGTGTATATATATATATATATATATATATTGATGAGAGTCCACTTGGTATCTTCGACAGGTGACAGACAGCAAGAAACGACAAACTGTGTGCAGCGAGCATAAACGTTACGACTCGTATCGCGAATCCATTGAACGTATATGTGTGTGTATGTGTGTCTGTGTGCTATGCATCAAGCTGCAAGCTGTGAAACGTTGCATAAATATCGGTCTGTTCGACTACGACGTGTTTCCGCCTCTTCCTGCGAGAGATTTAGAACCCTAATGCAAAATCCACCTACGACGTATTTTCCCCGTGTATTTTCCCCCCTCAGTATTTATAAATGAAAAAGAACAAAAAAAATAGTGAAGTTTGAAGTAACAAGAAAAAAAAAAGAAAAAACAAAACAAAGAAAATCTATATTTTATTGTAACATTTTATTTTATTTTATTTTGTTTTGTTTTGTTTTGTTTTGTTTTGTTTTGTTTTGTTTTGTTTTGTTTTGTTTTGTTTTGTTTAAAACATTAATATACATTATTTTATTTTATTTTATTTTGTTTTCTTTAAAAAATAATATAAAAATGTGAAAAGTTGGAATAAAGATAAAAGAATAGTTCTATAAATTGGTCGAAGAATTCGAAAGCTCATAAAAATCGTTCGATGGATTGGTTGAAAAATATTCTTTCGGTTTGTTTCAAGAATAAAATTACGACTCAAGGACGATTAAAGTTACGTACCAATCGTTACTTGCTACCGTCGATTAAGTTTAATGGCCTGAGCATTGTACCGTATCGATAGAGAGAGAGAGAGAGAGAGAGAGAGAGAGAGAGAGAGAGAAAGAGAGAGAGAAAGAAACAGAGAACATCCAATATATCAGAGAACCAGAGGATTTCCAGACGAATTCGCATTGGCTACGGATAAATATCTTCAACGATTCCCCTTATTCTTCTTGTTCTATCCTTTTTGCTTTTAACGATGTAACATTCATTGTCTCCGTTCTGTCTAACCGAAATCATTTTTAACGATAGAAAGAATCATAGACCGAACATAATCTCAGAATAACAAAATGTTGGTTTAAAAAAAAAGAAAAAAAAACAAAATTGAACGTTCGTTTAATAAACTCTCGTGGAGGTGAACGAACTTTTCCTATTGATTTTTGAATGAGAACTAAAGAACTGATTTTCATTCTGTTGAATGAAAAATAGTAAAGGAAAAATGGGGGATTTTGTTTTTTTTTAGCCTCAGGCAGAACCGACGACAGTGTCTCTGCGTCGGTTTTTTTTGCGTTTCTTTTTGTTTTGGAACAATTACAAGCGCGTAAACGCGTCCACCTCCTCCTCCTCCTCCTCTTCCTCTTCCTCTTCCTACTTCTCTTCATTTTCCTCCTTTTGCTCATCGTCGTCATTGAGTAAAAAAGAAAGAAAGAAAGAAAGAAAGGAGGACGGGCTAGGACGAAAAAGATGAAAAAAAGCTTGGAAGCCCCGAAGGCTTGTCGCCCATCGTGCCGTTCTTAAAATATTCATTTTTACGTCCCACCTCGTGAAAACCCAAGTCTCTTTCTCTCGGTTGATGGAAGGAAGTGGATTTCTCGAGGGTCGTCAAACCAGTAGTAGTAGTAGTAGTAGTAGTAGTAGTAGCGGTTTCCTTCTTATCGAACCTACAAGTCCATGGAGAAGAGATTCTTCTTGGGTTGTTGGGGGTCTTGGTTGCATAAGAAAGACCAAAATATAGTCTAAGAAGTATGAGTAAACCACTTGGGCTTGATTTTATCCGATATAAGGATTGATCAAATCCATGATTACCCCATTAGCTGCCACTGCCATTCCCATTTGGGGATTTTAGAATTTTACGTATATCAATCGTTTACATGTGAAGTGTATAGAAAAATGGCATGAATAAAATAGCTATTTTTGTATGTATAAAATAACACATATAATAAAAGAAATAGTTTATTATTAATTTTCTTTCATGCTATCAGTTACAATCCCCATTTGAGACTTTTTACTATAATTGACCAATTTGTGCAGTTAATGGGGATTACCTACTGAAACGTCGATCGAGAACGTTATTGATTATATAAAATACACCCACGATCAAAATAATAATCATCATATAATTTGAGCGCCACTGAAAAAGGCAACGCACCTGCATGCATCCAAAAGTCTACCATACCTACCTCCCACCCTCCCCCTTACCCTTATTTTGAACATTATAAGAGAGCATAGGGAAACATAGGGTACAACAGGGTGGTTACGTTCCCTGGTTCACCAATAGTGAACAAATAAGCAAGGAAAGTTCGAAAAGGGACCTCCTGTCGAAAAGATATCGTGAAGGGATATCGAGTCTTTGTTCGACATCACAAACAAGCCCACCCTTCCTATTTCCTATCACCTTAGGCTATCACTTAGGGCCGTATGCTTCTATCCACGTTATTTACACAGTAGGATCAGCTGCATCTATCTATCTATTTCTCTTTATTTCCTACTTTCTTTTATTTTTTTTCTTTTGCTTTTTTTTCTTTAAATTCAATTTGCGTTCCTCCATTGTCCTGTTCAACGGGCAAATATTTATACGCATCTGCCTTCGAGACGATCTCTCAATCGATTTCTAATTCGATTTCAATTCGTATTTCTTTTATTAAAATCTTGTGCCTATACTTTATACATCTATATATACTTATATAAATATAGCTATACTTTGAATTTATTGCATCGAAAAATGATTTATCATTGATGAAGATAATTAGAAAACATTGGGATAAAAAAAATAATCGATCGTAGAACGTCTAGCAATGTTTTACCATTAAAATCTCTTCCCCACCTCCTACCCCATAAAAATAAATTTATATTTCTCGTAAAAACGTAATAGTAATAAAATAAAAAAAGATAAAACACCGTTAGGTTGTTGTTGCATGGGAAAGAAAATCGTTGATGTGCAACGAAGAAGAAAAAGTATACGCGAATTCTTCGCAACCCTGACACACGAGTAAAACAAAGAGAGAAGAGGGTGACAAAGGTGCAAACTGAGGTAGATAAATCTAAGAATAAATCAGGCTCCGAGGGTGTATACCTCACCCTAGCCCGTTTCCCTCACTTTTTCCACTCACTTTTTCTCATTCTCTCCTACAATGCATGCGATCACCGTTGCCATTCTTCACCAAACAAATGGTCACTTGCTGTTTCCTTTACCAGTCTTCGATTTGTCCACTTTACTCGCTTTTTTTTCTATTTCTTCTTTTATTCTTCTTTCTACATCTGTTTTTTTCTTTTTCATAAGTTTAATATTTCATTGTACAATTTATAATTTGTTGGTAATATTTTGTGACTTATTATTTCTAAATTTAGAAAATATTTTTTTAATTATCTTAATTGTTACGATACAAATAGCATTGGCAAACGTTTTAAATCAATCGATAATGGTTTCTTTTATTTTTTTTGTTTTTTTGTTAGAAAGGATCGTTAAAAGTAAAAGTGGTGCTTGTCGCCCACAATCTTCTTGAAACCTTTTCACAAAGGAAATGAATCTATTAAAGTCCGCGTTGTAACTATCGAGAATTGAAAAAGCTCGAAACTATCGCCTAAACTAAAACGAAAATCGAAACTCGTTTAATTGCGCCATTCTTCTCTCTTTTTCTCTTTCTATGTCTCTTTGCTACTCTATAAATCACTCGAGAATGACTACGAACAAAAACAATTTAACACCCTTTTGACAATTACGATTCCATTGTTTTTTTTGTTTCCATTTTATTAACTTGCATTTGAACAACAATCGTTTGTTTTATTTTTGTGTGCTAGTTTTTATCTCGGGAAAAAAAATGTCGTTAAAGAAAAATATCTAACCGGAAACAACCCCATCGGTCTCGACAAAAATTTATCGAAGTTTCGTTGTTATCGTATCGGTGGCTGGCGATAACCACCACTGCTACTACTACTACTACTACTACTACTACTACTACTACTACTACAAGTACACAACCGATTTATCCTTACGTATTACTATGTGCGTAGAGATTGATAGCAAATACGCTACTCTTTCTGTCCGTCTCTTCGTTCAAAATGTTATCTCAAATAGCAGTGCAGCATTCGTAATTACGACGCGAGCCATAAATATCATCAGCGCTTAAATTTTCCTCAGTGCTATCCGCAAATTGGATTTCCCTATCTTTATATTTTATGGCGGAAAAGGAAGACGAGATTCTCTGCAATGACATATACGATTTCTGAGACTTTATAAATAGATCCAAGATAGAATTAAGTATTGAATTGATCAATTAGCAAAGCATATCGAAGATATTTTTCCTATGGGAAAATATTGAAGATTATAAATAGCCGTATTATTACACGTGTTACATAATCTTCTATCTTTTATCTTTTATATATAATATTAAAATATAGATTTCGTTTTTTCTTAACCGCTAATCTACAAAAGTATTTTATCGATTGTTTTAAAATTTTGTAACATTTAAGAAATTTCTTGCTTCTCTTTTTTCTTTTCTATTTAATCAAACTGAGCCACAGCAACTCTTTCTCTTTCCTTTCCTTTTTTTTTTTAATTTTTTCTGCGGTCTACTTGAACAGGAATATCATTAACATCCCTTTTTCTTCATTTCCCTGAGACTTTATCATGCAACAAACACATATCTGTATTTCCCCTCTTTGCAAAAGTTCGTTAACGAGGTACGCGATCATCATCACGATGCATTGTTTCCTACTACGCGAGTCTCGAGATTAGCCAATGAAAAGCCTTCCACTCAAGCATCACTTCCCATTCGACGAGCCTGCTGTATATTCCTTCGAGAGAAACGCACTTGACACACCACCAACTGCAAAAACTACAAACAAAAATATCTCATATATTTTCTTTTTATTTTTTTTTATTTTTATTTTTATTTTAGTTACTTACTTTCTTCTTCAACTGCTTTAAGGTTTTGTACAAACAAACAAAAATATAATTGCACAAGATAATGCAATTTATGAACGCATTTTATTAAAACATTCGATCAATTTCAAAAATTGTGTTCGATCATCATCGAGATGAATAAAATCAACAACGTTGAAAGACATTCTAATTTAATTAATTTTCCTTGTTAAACAGAAAGAGTGTGTACGTGCTTATGTGTGTATATACACGTATACGTACACGTACACGTACTTGAGACAACCTTTCAACGTCTTTTACTTCGACACATTCACACAACTAACATATGTCTCCCTCGTTAATTTCCACTTCGTCCTTCTAAGCCTGACGTTGAATCGTAATTATAGTAATTTATGTACGAAATTGCTATCTTCTAAGAGAATCTCCTATGAGATGGAATGAAGGGGTGAGAGAGAGAGAAAGAGATAGCGAGAGAGAGAGAGAGAGAGAGAGAGAGAGAGAGAGAGGGTTAGAAAGAGGAAAAGAGAAACAGACAGAGCACAATGAATATCAATCAGAGCATGAATTACGAGCCAGTAGTAGTAGTAATAGCAGTAGTAGTAGTAGCTAGTTGCTCAAATATTCTACAAAGGAACATTCTCGATTTTGAGAACGATTAAATGGTTATAATGAGAGCGTTAATTCGCCTAACTCGATCATTATTCGATTAATTACTGAATATAACTACTACTTGTGATCATAATTCACCATAAAACGTTCTCTCTTCAGTTCCAGTCGTTATTTCGAAAATGTCAATATTACCATAATAAATTATACGATATAATTTAAGGGGTTGGGCTACTTTAGAGGCTGAAAAAATAGGCTTTTTTGTGATTTTTCTTTCAGGACAAATGTAAAATAAATTGAGTTTATAAAAATAAAATGTAAATAATCTAATTTAATTAAAACTTAAATAAAAAATATACGTAAATTTGATTATACTTATTATACTTATAATCGTATATTAGATTCTATTAAAACTCTTCATTAAACTTTGAACTGACGATTAATCATAGTCGATCGTCGAATTAATTTACTTTAATTAAAATTGATAGACTTGACTTGTAGGATATACCACAGATGGGATAGAATTTCTTAGAAAAGTTAGAAGCAATTTCGAAGAATCTTGGAAGATTGAAAAAAGTAAAGTAAGTTGAAGAGAAAAAAGGGGGAGTGGATTAAAGGGTGAGGAAAAAAAATAAAACAAAGAGGGGAAGAAAGTTCGAAGACACAAACGTTCATCCAAATTGACAGCAGGCACCCTCCCCTCCCTCTCCCCCCTCCGCCTCCACCGCCTTTCTACGATTCGTTAAATTCCCTTGAGAATTTTCTAACTGAATCCTACGTGACCACCGGTCCCTATATGTCTGCCCTTTCACATGTCTTCCTCGTCTTCTTTTCTTTTTTTCTATTTTATTCCGAAAAATCGAAGGTGATTGAGAGAGAAGAAGAAGAAGAAGAAGAAGAAAAAGAAGAAATAGGACATGGAAAGGAAGTAATCGTTCCCTTCTGACTATCTTTTTTTCCGATCTTCTTTCTAGAATAGAAAACGAAAAAGGTAAGAAAGAAAAACGACAAAAACCGTGATCGTAAAGTTAAAAGTCCCTTGAGCACATTTACTCCCCTATTTTTACTCTTTCTCTCTTTGTTTTTTTTTCTGTCCCTTTTTCTGTCTCATTCACTTCCGTATCTGTCTTAAAAAACAGACTCGTTTTCGAAACAATTCCATTTAACGTTCCAAGTTTATATCCAGTTAAAGTTGTTTTTTCTTTCTTTAAAAAAAAAAAAAAATGAATTCGTAAAATTGGTTAAAAAATTCGCCAAAAAAAATTTGATCTACAAAATTGAAGAAAAATTACAAGGAAAAAAGAAACTTCGTCATTATTGTTATTGTTGTTGTTATTTAAAAAAAAAAAATAAAATAAAATACAATAAATTTGAAACGTTTAAGATGAGAAAAAGAGATAAGTGGAAGTGAGAAATAAGTCTTCGACCGCGAGCATTTATTTTCGGCCAATTAGCGGCATTCCACGACGCAAATATCTTCCTTGGGACTTGTTCGCGAGTTGCATAACATGGCGGGGAATGAGAAAAGAGAAGAAGAAAAAAAAAGAAAAAAAAGAAGATAAGAGGTGAAGACGTACAGGCACGCGACACCCTAAGCACACAAAGCGTACCTACCTACCTTCCTACCGATCTTTTACAATCGAATCTCAATTGCATTCTTTATTCTTCCTTCCAATTGCAATTTCTATTGAAAACATTTTTTTTTTGTCTTTTTTTTCTCGTACAATAACGTTACACGCATACCACCATCATTTTTTCCCTTTATTATAATTCGCGTTAAGGGACGGCGGAAGCACTGGCAGGGATTAAGTATTTTGTGGCAATGAACTTTCGAATTCTTCCTAATGCCAATTAATAATAATTATAATATCATTTGATAAAAACAAAATCGTTTCTTAAGGATGTTTATGAAACGTGAAGAAAAAGAAAACCTTCTTACATCTGCCCCCTCCCCAAGCCCTCCTACTTGTCATCAATCCCACTCTTTCCTCCCTATCTCTCGTTGAAGTTGTATCGTCCTCAGCGCCGATTTCGTCGCTTATATTTAGCCCTCGAGACACCGTCTCTGTCGGTGACATTGGCGACATTTTTGAAATTCATCGCATACTTTCACGTCTGGCGTGTTTGCTAATCTCACTTCAGATAGAAGGGAGAAAAAAAAGAGGGATACAATGGAGATACGGGTGGGGATGAGCGAGGATAAGTGGGGATAAGTGGGGGTAGGTTGAAAAAGAAGAATATTTTAAACTTTCCTTTTAATCAAACTTATCTATCGAATTTATCGTTCGAATTATCTCGTGTAGCCGGAGGGATGTCTAGTTTGTTTCAAGAAAATATCAAATAAAAAAAGAAATAAAAGTATTCGTAGTTTTATATTAAGCTCGAGATCAAATTTGAACGAGACTGTAGAAAATAGAAAAGAAAGACAATCGTTAGCAATTATCATCAGGATTTATTCGATAAATCCACCCACCAACCAACCCAGCACACAATCGTCATTTACAGTCCATTTCGGTCGACCACGAGACTATTATTCGCGTTTTGCGGTTAGAATCTTCTCTCTCTCTCTCTCTCTCTCTCTCTCTCTCTCTCTCTCTCTCTCTACTCTGAAAATTCGGTCAATGAACTTCCTTCTCTTTCTCTCTCTTTCTCTATCTCTTTGTCTCTCTTGCGGTAGAGAGACACGGAATATCTCTTGTCAAGCTATCCCTGCCAAGCTAATTACAAGCACCGTCGAAGAAAAGGAGCCATGGCATACTGATTGGGAGTAATTACTGTGACACGAGTCTAGGCAAACTTAACATTCAATAACGAAGCATTCGTGCGAGACACCCTTCTCTCTCTCTCTCTCTCTCTCTCTCCCTCTCTCTCTCTCTCTCTCTCTCTCTCTCTCTCTCAATTGAGAAACTCATCAACCCCTCTTACTATTTCTCTACACCTATAAACACCTTCGAAGAACATTTACACACTGTTATTAATTATTGTTATATTGTTTCGAACATTAGAAATATTTTGATTTATAGACAAAATGTATATACTTTGACTACTTGACCTAACCAATCCTAATTGCGAAGAAATTATTTTTTATTGTGAATTATTACATTATTGTATAATATTATTTATATATTAATATTGAATAATAAGTTATTTAAATATTAATATTATTATTGTGAAATAATAGTCGACTATTTGAAGAGGAGATTATTCAACGTATCCTGTCGTAAAGGGAGAGGGGAGGGGGAGGGGAGGGGGGGAAATCATGCTACCAATTTGGAATCGAGGAAAATTCGCTAGAGAACTGAGAAAATAAGAGAAAAGTTTGTAAACTGGGAGACCGTTAGCATTTCGAGCAAGCACTCGACCCGTTCAAATCTCTACCGAGGACAGATTAATTATTAAGGAAGTACGAGATATGCGAGAAAAGGTCTTCCCCATTCTAACATATTCCTCTTTTCATGCTCGCAATTTTAGACGAAAAATTGACCATCATACTGAAATATACTACGTTTATAGAATCATTTAATGTTTTTTTGTCAAAATAAATATAAAAAAAATCATTAATTATTAATTATTGTAAATGCCATTACAATGTTATATCAGTAATTTAATATTATTATATTTTAAATAAATATTGATGTATTTTTTAAAATAAAACCTTAGCACCCAGATAAATATACCCAGGTTCTAAATATTTCTGACAGTCAATCGATTAACATGACGATGAACAATAATTATCATTACATTGAATAGTAATTTATTATTAAAAAAATCTATTATTAAAATCCGTCAGTAGAATTTGACGTACTTATGTTGTTGAATAATTCTAGGATAGTTGGTAAAATGTTATAGCAAAAATTGTAATAAATCCTTTTTATCGAAATTTGTTTTGTAAGATATCGCAACCGAAGGTGGGGGTAGTATCATCTCGTTAGGGCCGTTAGCCCGTCTCTCGGCGCCAAAACAGTGGTTTCGAATTACCCGTACTCTCTGCCAAGAAGCGATCCGTTAAATCACCGGCTGACTTTTCTCACCGCTCTTACAGCCCAGTAGTCGAGCTCATTAGACGTCGTCGATTAACTTTTCCCGTGCCTCCTCTACTTCTCTACTTCTATTCCTCTTCCATTCCGTACTGCAAGATTTCACCCGTACGAGAAAATGCATGACGGAAAAGTGTTACGATATCACATACAATATAGTTGGTTTATATGCACTTAACTGTTAACTTTGGTAAATACACCCGGGGTATATATAAGGCTAAAAAGTCATTGACGAAATTCAACGTAGACAAAACATGTAATATTTCTACGTCGTGAATAAGCTAAGACCATTGACTAAGTTTAAGCTCAAAATAAATTGCTCGATGATCTTTCAACGATGTTTAAATCCAAAGAGGAAATTTGTAAATGTCATTTCCCGTTCAACGTCAACTGTTGTTCTACGTCAAATTATGACCATTTTTTTTTTCTTCTCCTTCTCATCTTCTTTTTTATAACTTTGTTTATAGAATGAAACGTAATTAATGTGAAATGGTTTAAAATGATTATTGCCGTTTCTTTTTATGTAAAACCAATTGCTTAAAGCGATCTTCCTTTCCTGTTAGAAAGTTTAGCTATGTCAAATAAGATCGGACAGATTAACACGCTCATTTAACTCGGTTAAATTCAACCAAACTTGTTTTCCAAACTTCTCTTATTCTACTCTTTTCCCTCTCTTGTGTCTTCTACTAGCACAGCTCCTATATTCGAATGGTTTTACGTACGTTCACATTTTACGAACTAACGAATTTTGAAAATGGAATAGATAAGAATACGATTATCCGCGTGGTGTAAAGTTGGAAGAAAATCGAATGATGATGATGATGATGATGATGATGATGATGATAATGTTATGGAGAAAGAGAAAGTAACGTAAGAGTTTTAAATTTATCGTTTGGAACTTTTTATTCGAGTGATTCCGTAGGGAGAACCCTATCAAGAAAGAAGACATGTTTGCTACTTCTTCTTCTTCTTCTTCGATTACCGAAAACACAGCCGGTCACCGTACCAAATTATCCAACTTTTTACCTCGTTCAATGCCTAATGACTTTCTCTTCTTTTTTTCTTTTAAATTAAACTCAATTTTTCTTCTTTTTCTTCTTCTTTTATTACCCCCTTTGTTATTTTCTTCAACTTTTTTTAAAAATAATTTTCTATGTACGCTTTGAGAATTCATCAATTCATGTAAAATTTCATTCGATTTAAATCAAATTTATTTTGATTGAAAAATAAAAAAAGGACAGAAAATATTTGACGACGAAGTTGCATATAGGAAGAGTAAGTAAAAGGGGTGTGACCAAGTACTTTGGTCATATAACCCTTCTAGAATTCGTAGGAGGGTAGTTTGCTCCATAAGCTGGACGAACGAACGCTTTGAAGTCTTGCACGAAGGCCGAGCATAGAAAGTGGATGAGGTAAATTTGATTTCGTAGAAATTCCAAAGTGCAAAGTAGTCTCGAGTGTATGTGTGTGAGAGAGACAGAGATAAAGAGAGAGAGAGAGAGAAGAAGAAGAAAAAGGACGGAAAATGATGATAAAAGAAAAAGAAGGAATTACGGGAAAAGAGTGGGAATTACTTGCATGACCGACTACAAATGCAAGAATGCATCCTCGTTGAAAGTTCGTTAACGAAAACGTTACTCGATCCTCTTGAATTTAATGAATATTTAAAATGCATATTGGACAACACAATGGCAAATCTTTTAATTTTCCTCTGACTTTGTTCTTCCTTTTTTTTTCCTTTTTTTTCTCTCTCTTGAAAAAGTACAATGACAAATTCAACATTTAAAAATAATTTCCTTCTCGTTCAATTTGATGTCTGTAAAATCATTTTTATAGCTACTCCTTTTTTTTCTGTAAGATTGTACAATCTATTACAATTATTATTAAGCTAAGGATATAAAATGAAACGAAATTTGTTTTCTCGAACGAATTTACGTCTCTTCATCTTTTAAATTAATTTTGCTTACCCACCCACGAAGAAAATGGTAGAACCGAAATAACGAAGCTTTCGGGATTAAACTACTATTAAAAGGGGACACACTTTAATTTGATTTTCTTGATTGCGGTATAGTAGGACCCAATCATATTTCGTTGAACAAATTTTGTACTTTTGTATTGCTAAAAAGTTCCTATTTACTTTTAACTTCTTTTTCCGTCTGAAAAAATAAAAAAAAAAAATAAAAAATTGAAAAAAAAAAGGAAATAAGAGAAATAAGTTGATAAGAGAATTTTTTGCAAGAGAAAATGAAAAAAAAAAAAAATTAAAAAGAAGAAAAAATTCTTTCGCTCGTACAAGAGATTCGCCGGAGGTTAAAAAGTTCAGCTTTATCGTTGATAATAAAACATCGGTTCCGTCTTTCCTGAGAGACTTTTCCAATTCTCTCGTGGCCAGAAGAAGATTAAAACTGATCGAAACTACTTGCCAAAGTTCTTTTTTCGCCTTTTAAGATAACTCCAGTTCATTCGAATTCTTTTCTTTTTTCGATGGAACGTTTGTAAAAGCTCCTGTTAAATCACTGAACAATTCCACCGAGAATCTCTTCGATTTTTCGACAAAAAATCCATTTAAAAAAAACGTAAAAGAAGAAGAAGAAGAAGAAATAAAAATTGTCGAGAGTAAATTCAACCCTGTATTTTTGGATTATGAATTTTTCAACGAGAAACTCCAAATAGAATGAAGGTAAACGAAATGTTTGATAAAGGAAGAATCACTTGAAACATCAAATAAAAAAGAAAAATAGAAAGAAGGGAGAAAGGGAGAAAGATAAATAAAAAGATAAAAAGACAAAGAGGATTTATTTTTCAGTTTGTGGGAAATATCCGGGTATCTTTAGGGACGAAGGGTTATATTAGTGGAAAATATATATATATATATATATATATATATATATATATATATACACTACTGCAGCAACTCTACACACTGTAGGAGAAACAACCATCGTTTTCTCGTTCCTCTTTGTCTTTTTTTTTTTTTTTTTCCTTTTTATTTTATACCCCTAGCCACAGTTCCTCTCTTGCAGCAAAGCTAATTGCCAGATCAAAGACCTACGAGTTTCCGAACTAACTCTCCACGCGACTTTAACTCGCAACCCTAACGTGCGAGCTTTGTGGCTCTTAAAACTTACTACCCTGAAACCCCTTCGACGTTTCTTTTTTTTTTATTTTCTTTTTCGAATCATTCTACAACGATTTACCTTGAACACATATTAACGTTTCTTTTTCTATCCTATATTTTTATTTATTTTTTTTTTTTTTGATTCTTCTTTACAATTAATATCCCCTCTTTCACATAATTTGTCGACTTATAGAAAAATAAGTTGCTAATGAAGAAAAAAGAAAAACTTAGTAAGAGGGTAAAAGAATCGACTTATGCTCTTGTTGAAAAAGTAGACGCTTGTTTTCGACGACTAATAGTAAGACAAGAGGAGAACGTCTTGCCAGGATCATATTTCACGGCACTTTCACATAGGGTAGACGTGAAAAAGAGAAGAAAAAAAGAAAGAAGAAGGAGAAAAAGAAGAAGCAAGACACGAAGCACTATCCGTGCCGAATTTTTCCCTACTTGTCGTCGTCGTTGAAGGGTGAAAGGAAAACCCAAAGGCCGTTCTCCTCCTATCTATTGTAACTCGTGAGAGAGAATGAGACAATAAAAGAGAGACAGACAGAGAGAGAGAGAGAGAGAGAGAGAGAGAGAGTGACAACGAAGCTAAGATTACCACAAGAGAGATGCCTTTTCCAAATGACATCACAGTCATTATCCTCAAATTTCCTTTATACAATCCAAATAATGATCAAATTAATTCCATCAGTTCTCATTTTCCCAAAATCCGATCCAACTGATCATTGCAAATATAATCAACGGAATCTAATAAATTAGTTATTTAATTAATTCAACATTTAATTATTAATATCCTGAATTTTATCAAAGTATATAAAATAGTCATAAATTCAAACCCTCATCCTATATTCTGTTGAGAATTATTAAACATTTTTTTTTTTTTAATAATAATCCATAGGAAGTATTAACTCTTTTAAACACGGTAGGATTAAAAGTATCCCACCTCTATGATACACCATAATGAATGGTTGAATATTTTTAATCCTATCTTGAAATATTGCAATAGCTATACATGCTCATAGGTTTATATTTCGTTATATATTTGCGTAAAATAGTTGAATAATATCTTTAATAAATGTTACAAATGTAATTAAAGTAATATACAAAAGAAATATATCATTTATAACGCAATAAAATGTCTCTCTACAACACAAAGCTATTTTATTATTTGAAATTCTGTGACGTAAAGAATTAATGGATAAAATAATTGAATAGATCGATCATCCTGTAGGAAGGGAAATTTACATGGGGCCAAGAAACGAAGCATTTAATGTTCTCTTTTTTTCACGTGTGCGTGTACGTGTATGTACGATGTTCCCTTTCTCCCACCCTTTATATCGAGCAAGACTTTGCGATCCTTCGTTTGTAAACACGTTTAAAAGGACGAGACTGTGGTATTCGAGGAGCTTTGCTCGAAGTTCTCTTGCCCATTCGGACCATTCTGAGTTTGTATGGCCGTTGCTGGCAACTTGTCTCAATTTACGGGAACGATGCTTGCATTCCGTGGACAGAGCAAACTCTCCCAAACCGAATCGCCAAACCACACCACACCACCAGGCTAATTTATATTAATTTTAGACGCGTATATATTCGAATTAACACGCTACTATCCCGCGAGAAATCACGAGAAAACGTCTCCCAATGCTTTTCAAGCATTCCAGCTTTGAATTTGTTGGATGATGAAGAAGACAGAGAGAGAGAGAGTGAGAAAGAGAGAGGTATGCTTCTTCGTCTATGTGTTCCACTCTATCCTATATGTGTGAGAAACAAAAACAAACATATGAAAAGAAAAATAGAAAAAGAATAAGAATAAGAAGAAGGTACCGAGAATAAATCAAAGCGACGGGGCACGCGTTTCCTTCCTTCTCTTTTCGAAAAACCAACTAACTTGCTGGCTTCATTAATCTCAATCGCGGGGATGCGTTTCCTTGCGTTTTCATTTTCCTTTTAATCCCTCCATTCATACACGCTCGATTTTCCTTGATATCCGTTCTTTCATTTCAACCTAAATCAACATTCCAGTAAGTCCACTCTACAAATTGCTGAATTAATTATCCGTATTAACGTACGGGTTTACTACTATTACCAACTTTCAAACGATTTTCTCGATTTATCTAACTTTTCTTGTTTTTTTTTCCCCCTACTTATCTCAACGTTTCTGGAATGTTGTTAAAGTTTCCTTCATTTAATTTAATTTTATTTTTTTTTATCTGTTTTTAGATATCCATACGTACTACTGGATCCGAGAACTCGTCTATTACTTGCATAATGGTTGCCTGTTGTTTATGGTAAGTATTTCATCAAATAATTATTTTCTTAATACATTGCGGAACGCTGATGAGATATCTCGTTTTTGATATTGCATCGCTAAGGGCCGTTGAGATATTACTACTATTACAAGTGATTATAAATGTAATAAATATTTATACTTCATACGATCTAAATAAAGCTGTGATCCAACGATAATTATTCTTATGTGCTAATATTGTTTGAAGAAGATCAACTTTTTTTCTATTTTTTTTTTCATCATGTTTTATATTGATTTGATCAGTATGATTATTTTCTTTGAAAATAAATATTTAACTCATATAAATATTATATGACAATGATTTGTAATAAAATTCCTGGTCCGCAAAGTGTTAAAATATTTATATAATAAAACATATTTAGAAATTAGATATTTTTTATGAACATTACTTAACAATTGAATTACGTTCTTCATTCATAGAATAGAATATTGTTAGAAGTTTGCATCTTCTTCTTGTTCTTCTTCTTCTTCTTCTTCTCTTGATTGAAGAATGATCGATCCCCATAACTCTCAAGGAATGTCAAGTAGAGAAAGCAGAGAGTTCAGATGTCGTAATTAATTTTCGGAAGTCGTTAACCGTCGCTTCCTTATCCAGTTATCCAACACCTAAATCAGTCCTGAGAGAAGAGACAAGCAGCCTACGTGCTTCCGCCTGTAGTCTCTTAAATCCTTCTTATCCCTTGAATTATATGCATCCGTAGATGCAACGCATAGATGAGGAAAGGGAAGGAGGTGGATAGTAGGTAGAGGAGGATAGAAAGAAGGAGAAGGTGGGGAGGGAAATAGAGAGTGAAATTTTATTTGAATTTGTACGCGTCGTCTATCCTAGCACAAGTTTCTTAGGTTCTTCGTAAAGATTGGAAATGGTCCAATGTTGTGTAGCAGACAGGAATGCGGACCCTCCTCTATCTCCCCCACCCCCTATTTTTCTTTCTTTCTTATTATTTTTCTTTTTTTTTTTTTGTTGAAATCTCTAGAATCTCTAGTTCTCTATGCGTTTATGTATATATCTATGGATAAACGGTGGGAGGTGTTAAATCACCGAGAACGTCGTCGTCGTCGTCGTCGTTCTGTCACAAACGTCAAGTGTCATGCCTTTGAATTATTTTCGAAATTTAATCTGCTTTTAATTCGCAATCAGATATAAACCTTTTAAACAGACGAATGGGGCGCTAAGTTAGCAACGATTAACGCGTCGTTCATTAGTTCAACTTTTTATTTTCAATATTTGTACGTTTTTTTTTTTCACATTGGAATTTAGGAATTTTCACATTTGTCTTCGTGTTTGTTGATGATCGAAAATTTACGATATCTTTTTTTTTTTTTTCATTGAACCCTTTCAAAAATATGATATCATTATCATTATCTTGATTATCATCATCATCAAAAACGCAACTCTGAAGGGAGCCAAAAATCAAAGATCGATTTGCGATTTGGTGACACTTACACGTAGCAGACAGATAAATGTATTGGTAGAAGGCGCCTGTAACGATTGCCAAGGAGTCCTAGACTCGTGATCACATGGTTAGACTTGAAGACGAAGTACTTTTTACCCGGATACTATTACACTTACACATTTACTTTACTTTCGTTCGTTCGTTCGTTAGTTTCTTCGTTCGTTCTGTCTAACTTCTATTCCTTACTTCCCGACACAAAGTAATTTCATGTTTCTAAGTTGAGAATACGTGTTGTTGTTACTTGACCTAGCTTAAAATATTTCAACAATTTTCGTTTTTTTCTTTCCTTTTCTATTTTTTTTTTTTTGGTTCTCGTTAAGATCCTGATGCCAAATAACTTTTTTTTGAGTTGCTCATAAAGAATACTAATTATCTTTAAACTTAACTAGAACGTATTGGCCAACGTTGGCACGAAACGTCAATCAGTATCCATCTGTTTAAATTAAATTCAAACTGAAATTATTCTCAAGCAAGTCTACAAATCACGACCTACTTTATTCGATAAAAATAATAGGAAAAGATTTTTGAGATCATTTTTCGAGAATAGTCTTTTTTTACGTTTAGGATATCGATCAAACGAATAATTAATAAATTCTTCAAAAAATTCAACAAACGTTTAGCATTATTTGAATAAAACACAAATCTACATGCATACTATCGCTACGAAGATATTTTTTGGTTATTTGTTACATTTCGATTCGTTGGAATTTACGATTGATAGTTTAGTCTTTTTTGGCTGAATAATTCTCGTGTGTGAACCATTCGCAGTGTGATGTTACGTAATTGGTAGCAGGTGGCGAAACGACGGAAGGTGGTTGGCCCACGCAGAACCGACTTAACTGTTAAACTTAACGAGGAAAAAGAGTAAGAGAGGGAAGAACGGACGAAGAGAAGACGACGAGTAAAGGCGTCTGCGACGTTGGCTATAAATAATAGAAGGGGGAATCCCAAGGTGCTAGAAGAACTTCTTACTCGCCTATATATATATATATATATATATACTTCACGAACAAATATACACTCGCTCATGCCAATTGCACTCTGATCTCGATCGACACTTTCAAATACTACTTTGCTTATTTCCACTCTTCAGGATTCGTCAATAATTTATAACTTTAAGTTGCATTCTTATGTTCATCCTTTCTTTTTCTTATTTTCTTTTCTTTCCCTTTTATTTTTTTAAGGGATTTGGCCACTAAAGAGCCCGAAAAATAGGCTTCTTTGTGATTTTTTTTTTATTCTTTCAGGAAAAATATACTTTGAAAAACAAGTACTTAGAGATATTTTCTAACCCGATCGTTTGGGATATCATTTTTTAGGTCCTCTACGGGACCATTTAAAACAATAAAAAATAATTTAGATATTTTGAAAATCCTATAGTGGATTATAGTTTACCCCTTAACTCATTTACATCATGATTATAATTAATCTTCCTTGTTTCAAACATCCGCAATATTATAAATTGACGACTGACTCGATATCAACACTCAAATACTCACAGATATAAAAACAAATACTTTCTATGCGGAATATTTTGCATTCGGTGATAACGGAAAGTCATTTGCTTGCGGATATATTCGGGCTTGCATGCAAATTGGTTAAATGTAAATAGAAGGATTCAGCCCAAGGGACGTTCACCCTCGTCGATCTAGCAGAAATATTTCAACGATGGCCAAACTCTGCAAAAACGCATAGTAGGTCGGAAAACAAAAGGGCATGGAAAACTGAAATAGACAAAAAAAAAAAGGAAGAAGAAAAGTAGAAGGGAGAGTCAGCAGGAATAATACGAAACTGCTTTGAATGTCGCGTCATTTCTTTCCTATACTTTTCGTATTCCTCGTTGTGTTGACAACGACACGAGTATGCAGTGACCCAGATTGGTAAAACGAAACTGCTCAAGACCAAACCCACACATCCCTTTTTTCCCTGGCGCTTATTTTTAACGATTTTCAGTCGTTCTTACTACTTTCTTCCATTCTTACGATTTTCCTTGCTGTGGATGGTGTAGGAGTAGATGTCTAAGGGGTTCCCTTCTTTCATTTTTCGTGTTCGTTCAACTCGTGACATTTAACGGAACTCCTTCATTATGGGGAACTTCTTCTTCTTCGCTTCTTATTCTTCTACTACTTCTTTTCTTCCTATTTCAATGAGGCCTTGAAAAATTCATTAAACCAAACGATTACTCAAAGGAAACTTTTCTTCCCTAGAGAGAGAGAGAATTCTCTAAAACGTCAATAATGAAAGAGAAGGAAAAAAAGGAAATAAAAAATGTCGAAGAAAACGTCATAGTACCATTTATTGCATTATAAAAATAAAATATAAAAAAAAAAATAGAAATTAAAAAGATCAAAATAACCGGGAGTAACGTAGAACTACTAGTTCTGTTTTGCCCTCAATTAGGAATTTCGCTGATGAGAATTATGAAAGTTCAAAGTCTACGAAACATCGAAAGGTCGTTGGTGATAATGTCTGTATCGTGTTCATCGGAATGCAAGAGAGAGAGAGAGAGAGAGAGAGAGAGAGAGTGCAACAAGGCAACTCGATGACTCTAATCGACAAATTCCACTCGATAATTGCAATAACCTTCGAGAGCATCCACTTCTCTACTCTTCCAACGTTCCTGGTAAATACGATATGGGAGTAGTAGTTCATTTGGGATCGGTTTATTTATCAAGATACTTCATCTTGTTTCTTTTTTTTTTTTATAATGTTGTAACCAAGATCGACCTAAAAATGTAGGATGACTTTTTTGTGTAATTAAAAATTTACTCGACGTTTAAGATTAATGAGAAGTTTCAAATGAAAATTTAACTTAAAGAAATCATATCTTTGAACAGAAAAATAATGATTCTTGTCATTTAACCTGAAAAAAAACTAATCCTTTAGCAAGATTTATGTTCGCGAATATCACGTAACAACACGTTTAATAAACCTCAGAATGAAAGATATTGCAAAGCTTTATTCTAGAAATATATCCGCATTACCATCAGCAATATAAACTCCTCTATTCTCTATCTACTCTTTTCCAACTTTTGTTGCTACGAGCTAGAAAGACATTATCGTTTATCGTAAACGATGGATCCCTCAGGGTAGTTTCCAAGACAACCGAGGGTTAAATTCGCATCTCTTGATTTTCCTTCTACGTTTCGTTCATATCCCGTGAGGCAAGAAAAAAAAAAGTATACTTAAAAGAACTATACCCAAGTAGAACGAAAAATAAACAGAATTCCTCTCTCGATTGCTCAATTTGTCATTTTGCAAAAAAAAAAAATAAATACAAAAACGAGAAAAGGAAAACCTGGAGAAGATGCACTAAACTGTCCGTTAGGGTTCTATTTTTTTTTTTTTTTATTATTATTTCTCTCTAAACCCCAAAAAAGAAAAAAGAAAAAATCGTTTAAATTTTGTGTTGTTTCTTTTTTTTTCCAGACAAATCTGGGGTTGGTTTTAAGTTTGGAAAAAGTGTCCGGATTCGTTCCGGACGAGGTTGTCCTGGTGTTTAGCGGTGGTGGCAGTGGAGAAGGTGAGGGAGGAAGGAGGGAGAACCAAAAGGAAAGAGGAGCGAGGTTAAAGTACGTTATTATCAGGTGAAATTCGAGAAATCTCTTGTCCAAAGTGGCTAAGAGCGTAAGTCCCCGTCGAGTGCACCAAGAGTGCTCCGGGGTGGAGGCGCAGGTGCAGGTGCAGCAAGAGAGGCGAGCACCGAGGCGCATGCCTCACCTGGGGCCTGACATGACAACCCGGCTGTCCGCCATGTTTTACACGGTCGAGGTCGGGGACACCAAGTTCACCATTCTCAAGCGATACCAAAATCTCAAACCAATTGGTTCTGGTGCTCAGGGAATCGTCTGGTAAGTTGAATTTCTTTTTTCTTTTTATACAATTCTCATCATCATTTCAATCATTGTCATTTATTTCGAATGGGAGGGTTTTAATTTTTAGAAACGTGCACACACACACACACACACACACGTTTTGCTTTTATAATTGGATCAACAAATTGTCAATTGTCAATAATAGCGAATTCATCAAAATATTCAAGATAAATTATATCTGTAGACTGTTATTCTTATTTCTATATACTTTGTTAAATCCTGGATTGAAGTAGACTTAGAGAAGAGAGAGAACTGGGTTTTGTCGTAAATGCGATTGTTTGTTGATCCAAAATCCAAACGTAATGCGTTTAACTGAGCTTTATTGTTAGTGTTTCTCTTTCTCTCTTTCTTTCTTTCTCTCTTGTTGAAATCGATTAAAGATGAAGTAGGTAAGTTGTGTTTAGTGTGTCTTCTTTTGTTAGTTATTCCTTCTTTCTCTTCCTCTGGCACTGATCTTTCTTTCTCCAAGCACTTTGAATTATTCTTTAGACAAGGAGAGATGTATTTGGTAAGTCCTAAAGAATATACGGATATTGGTTTTCGATGAAATTCAAGCACTAGAGTCTTCGGCTAACAAAAAGGTAAGTTTTAGGATGCAATAAGATCGATAGCACATTCAATGGGAAAAAAGCTTCGGGGAAAATTGCCGATCAAGTCATCTTTTACGGCTATGCCTTTTCTTTTAACTTAAACCTTAAACCATAGAATATAAAACCTATACAATGTCGAGGATTTTCGATTCATCGATCGGTTTGATAAAAAAAAAGGGAAAGAAACTACTTCTTATTCTTCTTTCTATGTTTCCTTTTCTCTATTATCCGATATAATTTATTTTTGTTTATTTTATTTCTTTTAATTCTTGCTATCATTTTCGGGGTACATTTCTTTCTTTCTTTCTTTCTTTCTTTCTTTCTTTCTTTCTTTCTTTCTTTCTGAAATTATTAAAAGATAGTTTAAAAACAGTGTAAATGTGTCGTAAAACGAGAACCATCCATACTTACAATTCTATTTATTGTTAATAATATTTTTAAATTTATGCACGCTTCTTTTAACATAATTAATATAATAACGAGAATCGTGTAACAAAGATCAATGTCTAGGATTACTAACACCAATCATATAACACCTCATTTATCTTCATTTATATTAATTTTAAGTTTATCATATGTATATTTTTCATTATGATTATTATTTTTATGATTTGATTATCTTATTGCATGGTTTTTGGACCCATCCGAACGATACACCTTTTTTTTACCAAACTTTCAAACTCTGTCATTGATATTTCACAAAATTTCAAACAGATTTGCAATAGAATATCTGTTATTGAAATGAAAGAAAAAAGACAAAAAAATAAACAAAATGTATGGATGGTTCCGACAATCAGGCAGGATCCTGTCATTCGACAAAGAGAATTGACATTAAAAAAAAAAAAATCAAAAAATAAACGCAGAAAAAATAATGTCATAAATTCTTTTTGTCAAATAAAAAAAAGAAAAAAAATAGAAAAAAGGTTAAACGTTTTTACGACCACATTTTCTTTCCCTTTGTATCTTGTTGTGCTTGTCGTTGGTTTGGTAGCTAGAACTCTGCACGTATATCTACTAGTTAACGTACGAGCCAAGTTCGAGCAAAAAAGGGCGAGAGGAAAGGGAAAGAAAGAAAGAAAGAAAGAAGAAAGGAATATTAGGCAGTTAAGGTATGGCTAACGCAGTACCTGCAAGCACAATGGAACCTGCCAACGTTAGAAGTGGTTATCGTCGTCATGTTTTCGGTGATACCGAACTTTGCATACCTGAGAGATACATTGACGTCGAGCCACGTGGCGTTGGTGCACAGGGTGTCGTTTGGTGAGTCGTTTTTATCATTGGTATGTTTTTCCTCTCGTTTTTGAGTTTGTTTTTCGTTTTTTAGCCTTAAGCCGTCTACCCAATGGATATTCATTTACAAATTTAATATTATTTATATCATAGAAATTGTTTACCTCATAAAATACGTTCATTCAATGTTTCATATCGTTTTCCATGATGTTTTTTGTTACAGTGCTGCATACGACACAGTAACGGCGCAAAATGTGGCGATTAAAAAATTGTCAAGACCTTTTCAAAACGTGACACATGCTAAAAGAGCCTACAGAGAGTTCAAACTCATGAAATTGGTCAATCATAAAAATGTAAGTTATTATTTATATTCATTTAATATATTATATTAATAATAATATATTGTTTATATTATATTATAAAGAAATTACAATCCTTTTAGTTTACTGGCAACCCCCTTTATGTGGGTCAATCTCGTTCATACTTTCCAACTATATATTATATATATATGCACATATATGAGATAATTATAAATTTTTGGTAGAGAATATCTTCGCGTGATGATTCCTTCGAAAGATAATCGCTCTGAAAAATCTTTATATAGTTACACTTAAATGATTTATCTTACAGATAATCGGTCTTTTAAACGCGTTTACGCCGCAACGGTCGTTGGACGAGTTTCAAGATGTGTATTTGGTGATGGAACTTATGGACGCGAATCTGTGTCAGGTGATCCAGATGGATCTGGATCACGAACGTATGTCTTATCTGCTATACCAAATGTTATGTGGTATCAAACATTTGCACTCAGCCGGTATCATTCATAGGGTAAATAATATATTTTCATTTTTTGCAAGACATTTTTTTTGTCGTTAAATAAATCATTGTGATTTCGTTAAAAAAAAAGACGAAGTTATGCATTGTTGATTGTTCTTTTTAAATAACAGGATCTAAAACCAAGCAATATCGTTGTCAAATCAGACTGTACGTTAAAAATTCTCGACTTTGGTCTGGCGAGAACTGCCGGAACAACGTTTATGATGACACCATACGTAGTAACGCGGTATTACCGAGCGCCTGAGGTAAGTCAAATAATTCATCAAATTTCATTGAAAGATATTTTAATTTTAATTTTAATTTTAATTGTAAGATTATTTTATTTTAAAAGAGAATGAGAGAGATTGGTGTAAAACGGCCTTTTTACAATAATTTTTATGAATTTTTATTAACACAAAGAATTTATATAATTTTTTTTATATTGTTAGGCAGAAAAAGAAAAAAAAAGTTGAATATGTTGAAGCCTCTAAATCTATCTGTTTAAATATTAGAAACTTGGATCATGTGGTTGTGTTTGATTATTGACGAATGACTATAATAACGTTACTTTTATAGGTGATATTAGGTATGGGTTATAAAGAGAACGTGGACATATGGTCGGTAGGATGTATCATGGGTGAAATGATCAGAGGTGGTGTACTTTTTCCTGGTACCGATCACATCGATCAATGGAATAAAATAATTGGTGAGTTTTTTTAATAGATTAATCGTAAACGCCCTTATTCTCTTATAATTGTGCCCATAATGTATGAAAGTGGTTTAAGTCAAGAATTAAAAAAAAAATGGGTTTATCAGTTATTTTACATCACATTTTATTTTAAATTAAATAAATTCAATGTAATTTTCACGATATTGTCAAAAATTCATCGTTAGATATAGTATTTGTTTTATTTCAATATTAATATAGAATTCATTTAGTAAATAAACCTAATTGAATAAACTTATATTTTTAAGCAAACATTTTGAATTGTAAATCATTTATTTATTTATTTTTTTTTTTATTTTTTCTATATATAATTGTAGAACAACTGGGAACACCGGCGCAAGAATTCATGCAACGGTTGCAACCAACGGTAAGGAATTACGTGGAGAACAGACCGCGATATCCTGGATATCCGTTCGACAGGCTATTTCCGGATGTTCTGTTTCCCTCCGACTCGTCGGAGCATAATAGATTAAAGGGTGAGTAGGTCAGCGAGTCGTCGGCCCTTATTCCTAGAGTTAATCGATCGCCGTTTTTACATGACGAAGAAGAACCAACCACCCAAACCACCCACCAACCCTCCTCCTTCTTTTTCTTCTTCTTATCGAAATCCCCCATATCATAAATTTCTATTTCTAGATTATTTTTACTTAACCCATTACCCGCCACAATAAGAAAATACAACAACAAAAGAATTAAATTAACTTTTTCTTGTATTATTATTTTATGTATGCCATTGTAATGTGGTAATATTTTGTTCGTTGTTATAATTCACTAAATAATTTAGAATTATATTAAATCAACATTTAATAACAAAGCCACAACAACGCGTAGCTTGAGCATCCTAGTATTATAATATTTAATTATTATACAATAATTATAATATTATTATTTTCTTTATTATTATTTTGTTGTTTCTCTTATATATTACAGCAAGCCAGGCTAGGGACCTATTGTCGCGCATGCTCGTAATCGACCCAGAACGACGCATATCCGTCGACGACGCGTTGCTTCACAATTACATAAACGTCTGGTACGACGAGGGTGAAGTCAATGCTGTAAGTATCGATCGATCATAATCGATCATTCGCAAAAAATGATCACACCACACTCTTTTTTTATAAAAAAAAAAAAAGACAAAAAAAAAGCATACTAGTAGTGATCTTTATGTTTTCTTTCTTTTATTATTTTGTTTGTGTATATGTTATTATTTAGCCCGCACCTGGACCATACGATCACAGCGTGGACGAAAGGGACCATGGTGTAGATCAATGGAAAGAACTGATCTATCAAGAGGTCATGGAATACGAGACAAGCCATAATTCGGCAGCGGTTGCTGCACCACCGGATAGTGCAGGCTCCCGGTAGATACAGCGAAACTTCTTTTCCTCGAAGCTTTTCTCCTACATTTAGAGAAGAGAGAGATTTGTTTTAAAACAAAAACAAACAAAAAAAAACAAAAAAACAAAAAAATTCAAAAAGGAGAGAAGCTTGGTGTCGTATGAGATAGAGAAAGAAATAAATATTAGTAGACTGCTACTGAAATTCTCACTCTCTTTCTCTCCTCTCTCTCTCTCTCTCTCTCTCTCTTTTTTCTCTCGTATATTCTCTCTCTTTCTCTCTCTCTCTGTTTCTCTTTCTACCGATCCTCGTGCCCATCGTTCTCAAAGTGTTTGACAAATCAGACTAGCGACAAATCTCTAAAAAGATAAAATAGAGAAATTCTTCCTTAAAAAAGAAACAAAATGTAATTTGAACTTGAACATAAGTTACGAATAAATTGAAATAATTTGGACGAAGAGGAGGAAGACCTGGAGAGAGCAAAAATTGTCCATTTTGTACTTTTTTCTTTCTTTTTTCTTTTTTTTTTTCGTTGCTTTGTTCATTCTAAGAAATAATCAACGTCAATGAACGTTCGACTACGTTATTTATTATTTAACACATCTATCTATCCTATCAATACAAATATATATATATATATATCTGTTAAATTTTCGTTGGTCACGTGTAGACGATAAAATTTAGGATCTTTTTTTAGATCGAGAGAGAGAAAGCAAATAGAACATTATTACAGTCTTCTTCTCACTAATGATCGAAATATTAGTAATCTCTTCTATTTAGAAAACGAGTTTGATTCATTTTTTTTCTCAAAGCTCGCTCTCTCTTTCTATCACCCACACACACACACACACACATACCACACACATATTACACACATTATCTATTTCTCTCTCTATCTCTTACTCTATCTTCTGAAAATAAAACTTTTATCGTAAGATATGGGGAGAAAATATACCAAAAATAATAATAATAATAATAATAATAATAATAATAATAACAAACATTGAAGAAAAAAAAAATTAGAAAAGAAAGAAAGAAAGGAAGAAGAAAAAGACGAGGATATAAAAAAAAAAAATTGTGTAATTCTGTAATAGTAAAAAAAAAAAAATTAACCATAGTCTTATAAAACGTGCTTTCCAGAGAGAACAAAAAAAAATTAAAAGAAAAAAAATAATAATAATAAAATAATAATAAAATAAAATAAAATAAAATAAAAATGTGGATCGCGCGAGGTGAACGACGAAGACGATTGATCGATTGATTGATATTCATCGATCGTCCATGATTAATTGAAAAGAAAAGAATAAAAAAAACAGGAGAGAAAAAAAAGAAAAAAAAAGTAATAATAATAATAATATATGAAAGCATTGTTTTTTCGTTCTGTTTCGTCGTCGTTGGACCTTGTGTGTGTGTGAGTGTGTGTATGTATGTGTGTGTACATAAAGAAAAATTAATATGACAGAGGGTGGGCCGTCCGAGAGCATGTTCAAAGTCTAATTAATTTGTCTTCTTCTTTTTTCTTTTTTTCTTTCCATTCGTATTATACAAATTTTAAAAATAATGAAAAGAAAAATGCTGCTTTCTTTCTCTCTCTCTCTCTTTCTTCTTGTCTATTTCTATTTCTATTTCTATCTGTCTCTCTCTCTCTCTCTCCCTCTCTCCTTCGATTTGTACGAATCATTTCGAATGAATTAAAAAACAAGCCCCTGACTACCACCCGCCGCCATGGCTCATGTAATAAACCGTCGATAACATTGTATATTTTTTATCAAGCCCATTTTTTATCGCGTGAAAACAAAACAAAAAAGAAGATATTAAAGAAAATAATAGGAAATGAAGAAGAAAAAGAAGAGCTCGTAATATCGGCGTTAATTAAAAAGGGCGCGAGTGAATATCATGTGAATTATATTTTAAATTGTTTTCTTTTTTAAAGAAATAATAATAATATTATTATTATTATTATTATTATTAATTATTATTATTATTATTATTATTATATGAAACAGTGCAATGAAAATTGTTCAAGCGTGTGCTTTGCCACGGTGTTTTGCGATCATACTTATCGTTAGTGAATTAGTTGATAAGAAATGTATGATTATACATTTATATGTAAATTTATAAATATATATATATATATACATGTATATATATATGAGTAAATTTACTTATACACGTATATATTTCCTTGTGCAATCATATTCGACGCAACGTTTTAGAACGAGATTTCCCACAACCCCATCCTCCTTCCCACCACCCTAATCCCCAGTCCCTTATTCGAGAAAAGAAAATGCGAATGAAATGTTCGCATAATGTGTACCTCGGATAATAATTATTATTATTATTATTAATTGTGTCGTACGTAGAAGAGATGATTTAAGGGAAATAAAATAAATAATACAAATATTTAAAAAATAAATAAATGAAAAAAAAACCTTAAGTAAAGTAAAGTAATCTTAAACGTTAATAGAGGAAAGAGAATTAATAATAATTAAAATAATAATAATAATAATAATAATAATAGTAATAATAATAACAATAATAATAATAATAATAATAAATAAAACGTGGCAATAATCGGCGTATCCAAAATTGTTTTTTTGTCGACAACGATCATCTAGAAGATTGTGCTATAAGTGAAATTACGATCAAAGATCATTGATAAGAACAATAAAACAACATCATTGTTACAAACAAACTAATAAACGCGATGATGGGTTTTTAATGCATAATATGTGTATGTAATATGTATGTATGTGTTTGTGTGGATATATTATATACACACATACAGACACACGCGTATATTATTATTCATTATACTATATTACTATTACTTTTTGTAGTATTTTTTTCTTTCTTTCTTTCTTTTTATTTCTTTTACAAACCAAATTATCATTAAAGTAAAAAACGATCGATCGATTCGTTGATTTCTTACCAGTTACAACTCTTTCTAATTTCGATATACTCTTATTTAATTGATCGCTAAGCGATTTTGAAAATGAAAATAAAAAGAAAAACAAAAAAAAATTGATATTGTTAATCATTGAGAATGAAATAAAGAAGAGAAAAACAAATAAAATAAAATAAAAAGACATTTGTGATCGGATGACGAGGGGGTGATGGGGTGGGGGGTGGGGTGAGGGGTAAGATCGATGCTGATTATACGACGACCGTTTTTGAACGATTAATTCGATCATATTGATATTGATATCGATAGTGATGAATAATGATAATGATTACGACGATTATATGATAATGATAATAATGATAATGATGATGATGATGATGATGATGATAACGACGACGATTACGATGATCATTATTATACGAATAATTGTATTTATTACATAACGGATGGTTGAGATTAGCAAGGTAAATCTAAGTAAGATGTACATATACATATACACATATACATATATATGGTATATATGTAAACGTGATATGTATGTATATGTATATAGTATATTTAATCGGTTACGTTGATGATGACGTGAATGATTGTAATGTAAACGTTGAATTTTTATTTTCCATGATGATGATGATGATGATAATGATGATAGTTATGTGAATATACCGCTACAGTCCGATCCAAATAATCAAGCTTTTGTAACACTAATTATTAAAATAAAAGGTAATGATGATATTGCTAATCACGTAATTGTATCGCATACGGTAATTAAAAAGTTAAGGAATAAAATAAAGAAATTAATTAATTAATTAATTAATTAATTAATTAATTATCGGATAATACGAATAGTGAGATTGAGAGGTGAATACTCTTATAATAATAATAATAATATTAATAATAATAGTATAATAATAATAATGATAATAATAGCACGATAATGATAATAATAATAATGACGATGATAATGATTATGATGATTATTATAATGGTGATGATAATAATAATAATTGAGAAAGATAAAATAAATGAATAAGTAAATAAATAAATAAATAAAAATAAAATTGAATGAAGCGAAGAACAATTGAAACGATGAACCAAAAATCTTTAAAAATTCAGCGAGGTAAGTCGCTGTTGTGTGCTTTGATTAGAAAGAAAAATCGCGCCAATTTTTCTCTCCGCTCCTGTTATACAAATGTAATAATCATATTCTCATTTATGCGCCTTGTCGTATATTACCTACACAAGTATCACACGTACTTATTAAACTAATAACAACACGTAACAACACATACCAACAAAAATCGAATACAGATAAAAACCGAGCTTTGCGAACACATACAACACATACACACACACTCATTTTTACGAAAGTAAGAAAACGCGAATTTATTACATGTAAAACTGAATTATAAAAATATACAAAAACAAAAAAAAAATTGAAGCCTTTTGCGCCTTTTTTGCAAATTTTCTCTAACGCGAAAAATATTTGCTCTCACGTATTTTCCTATTTTTATTATACACATATAAAATAATGAAAAAGGAAGAGGAAACAAAAATAATGCACAAATATAATATAAAATGAATCTAACGAAAAAAAAAAAAAAAGAAATGAATAAATAAATAAATAAAACGAGCATGAAGAAGAAAAAAGAAGGAAAGAAAGACAGAAATAATTTTTAAAACAAAACGACGAAATAAATAAAAGTCGTTCTCCCGTTTTAATAAACTCGACGTCAATTAAAACAAGCTGACCGACGAATGCTAATTAGCAAACAAGAAGTAAAAAAGAAAAAGAGACAAAATATTATTTAACTCTCTCTCTCTCTCTCTCTCTCTCTCTCTCTCTCTCTCTCTCTTTTCGTATGACATACGCATTTCCACAGGGTACTTTGAGACCATATTCGCCTCTTTTTCGCCATTCTACCTCACACACACACACCCACACCCACACACACACACACACACACACACACACACACACTACACGCGCACCACACGCATACACACATATTAAAACATATTACAAGACGTGCTCATACACAGGGTGTCCCACTGCGAAGAAGAGATAAATTAATTAATTAAGAAATTAATTAAATAATAAATAAATACACAAGAAGAAGAAGAAGAAGAGGAAAGAACTGAGTAAAAAATAAAAAAATATAACGAGGAAGAAATTTTGTGGAGAAAAAAAATTTTAAGGATAAAGAAAAAGAAAAAAAGACGATTTTTTTAAAAAGATAAAATGAAAAGGAAAAAAAAAACAAATTAAAAGAGAGAAATTAAATTAATAACAACAAAATGATGCTATTTTTCCAAGCGAATGGTATAAACGACGAAGAACGAATAGAAAGAACACAAACGAACCAAAAAAAAAGACACAAACACAGCCACACACATATAAATACACACATACACGCGCGCGCCTCTCTTTCTTCGCATTTTTGAAGGACTCGGTGAACCGTGATTCCTTAAAATTCGTCCAGCTCCCATGAGCCAGCACAATCTTCTTCTTTATTAAAATGAATGATTAATAAATGAAATGATTAATAATAAAAAAAAATTAAAAAAAAAAAATAAGAGAGCCAATCTTTATTCGAAGGAACGAATGAACGCTGTGAGATTTAATATTTGCGATCTTTCTTTCCTATTTCTCTCTCCCTCTCTCTCTCTCTCTCTCTCTCTCTCTTTCTTTCTCCCTATTTATTGTATTGTATAAAAGAAAAACAATAAGAACAAAAAAAAAAGAATGAAAGAAAGGAAGAGAAAATTGGAATAAGAAAATTGTTGAGGCTTTTTCTCTATGAGCTAGCAACGAATCCATTCATGGATTCCTACTACTACTACTACTACTAATATTATTACTACTACTACTACTACTACTACTACTACTATTACTATTACTATTATTAATATTATTAATACTGTACTATTACTATTACTATTATTAGTACTATTAACTAATACTCTCTAATATTCTATTATTAAAAATATTATAACAACTAATACTAAAAAGAAAAAAAACCCATAATAATTAACGCTATTATTAACTTACCATCATACTAATAATTATTATACGAAAAAAAAAACCTAATTACTGTGAAGAATTTCTAAAGATTTTTGGGTATACGCTTAGATAAAAAACAATGCGTGGGAGGAAAATGGAATTACCAGGTTTCGGAATGGCAAAAGTTTGTGATGATAATGAAAACAGTTTGTAGAAGACGATGAGAATGAATTATGCGAAAAACAAAATTAATCATTCTACCTGTTTGTAACTATTTATCTATCTATCTATTTATCTATCTATGTATTCTCTATCGATCTCTGCTGTTATTTAAAAAAAAAAAAAATAAGATCGTTCTGATACACAAGCAGAGATATGAAATAGTAGTCCAATTTCTGTTTGTTTAAACAAACAAACGAAATAAACAAAAATTAGAAAAAAGAAAAGCACAAAAAGATGAAGAAGAAGAAGAAGAAGAAATAGCAAGAGTATATAATAGTAAGTTGGTAATAATTAATTATATATAATATAAACGATAATTAGAATTTGTCCATAGAAAAAAAAACTGTACGCAATCATTCGAGGAGAGTTGAATGAACGATAAGGAAACGTGTAATAATTAAAAAAAAAAGGAGAACCAGAAAAAAAAGATAAATTTTGTTCGACGTGCGAGTACCTC